>NC_090896.1:42406699-42409199 GCF_036669925.1 Montipora capricornis
TACCAAAGAAGGATAGTTCATAGTGTAGGCAAACTATAAATATCTTTGCAACTCTATTGTTGGGTAATACTTTAAGGAGGCTTTTTTCAATCAAATAAACATATATGCTGTCCTTAGATACAGTTAGGGTAATCATATCAGGCCGAAATTTGGCCAGAGTATTAAGTACCAATCGCAAATTTCTCACATTATATTTTCCTCCAAAATAACGTTACCATGGCAACGGTATTAGAAATTTCTTTGACATATATTGTCTTTTTTGAAGAAACGGGACGATGATATCTTCCCATTCAAGATAATGTTGGAAATAATCTCTAAAATATTAAAAATTCAACAAAATCTGAAGGACAGTTTTTCCGAAAAGTCAGTTTTTTTTAATGTCTCTATTTTCTTTTTTATTTTTTTTCCACCCACAGATTTTTTTTTTAATTTTAAAGACAAAAGTCTTAAATCAATCTAAGCTAACATGCAAAAAATGAAAAAAAATTCACTGTCCGGAAGCAGAGATATAAACGAGTAAAATTGCAAAATCAGGAAAAATGATAGGGTTACAAGATCAGCATTTATGCATGCGTCACCCGCTCATTCGAGTGCACGCGTGCGTGAAGCTAAAGGCCAACACAAAAACAGAGCTGAAAAACGACTGCGCAAGTCACTGATCCGCGGCACGAAACGCAGGCTCAAGGGCGCGCTCATTCAAAAAGACTATCTGTTCGCCGGAAAATGACAGCCGTTGATTAAATCAAAAAAATAAGATCGCTGTTTGAAAGATAAGGATTTTGTCAAAATTTTTGACGAGTTTTGATGTTTTTCCAAAAATTGAAGGGGTGTACAAATTGTGTAAAAATTGTTTTCGCGTGGTAAAGGCACCTTTCGTGTGACTATACGGTGAATGGAGGTAACGAGCGCTGCAATGCTTACTTTTTTGACAGTGTTGGTTTTTGTCGCAAGTTTCTCGAACGGTTTTTGCAAGTTCTTGGTTTTCTGGCAGGACCAGAAATTCCCTTAAACCCTGTTTTGGCGATGTTCGGCCGGTGGAATTGGTGAGAGCTTCGAACTTATCGGTGGAGACTAGTTCGTCGAGTGGTTGCGATACAGGACAATGCCTCTTTGTCTGTGTCGGTAAAGAGACATTGAAAAACCTTATGACGTTCCAGATACTCTCTATAATACTCTGAACAATAAAGGAAGACAACTGGTGAATTATAGACCGGGTGGTGAATGGTGACACACTTACAAAAGATATTTTGGCAAGCATGCTCAAAGCGATATTAAAATGGATTATGCAAAGATGCAAGAACTCAGGCAAATTGAGCTCCACGTTTCTCCAAATTTTAATACGAATTTATAATTATCATGAAAGCAAAATACATCTTTCGCTCTTTACACAGCATTTTTTGTTAAATTTATAGAAGAGCGATGAAAGCCAGCCAACAGAAACTGAGATAAATCGGTGAAAAGATTATACACTGTATGATACACAGAGAGCAGGCAAAAAAGTGCTTCATCCTGGAAAGCCCACTTACTGACATTAAACATCTCAGCTTGCCTTTTAAAGTGCCCCTAACCCCAAAATATTTTTTTTGCTAAAATTAACCTTGGCACCTGTTCGAAACGCATTGCGGCCATTTTTTCCTTTTTCTAACAAATCCTGCCATTTTATAGGCTTTGAAAGTTGCGAACATCCAAGCATCTTGTGTTCACGACCGAGTCAGAAGGGGAGTGGGCCTATTCCTGATGTGACGTCACAAACTGATTTACATGGCATTAACTCTTTGTAAAAATGCATGCAAATTAGATTGTGACGTCACATCAGGAATAGACCCACTCCCCTTCTGACTCGGTCGTGAACACAAGATGCTTGGATTTTCGCAACTTTCGAAGCCTATAAAATGGCAGGATTTGTTAGAAAAAGGAAAAAATGGCCGCAATGCGTCTCGAACAGGTGCAAAGATTCATTTTAGCAAAAAAAAATATTTTGGGGTTAGGGGCACTTTAAAATAAAAATTCATCAGATCCTAACGTGATCAAGAGACGTCATTAATGTTATTTTTCTTTCAGAAACTTCAAAGTAAATCCTTTTTTCCATATTTAACAATTGACAAGAAACTACAAAAATTTTACAAGGATCAGTTCAGACAACACAGTGCATATTGCAAAACTGATCTAAACTTGAGACATTTCACACATGCATGCTACATTGTACTTGATGGGTTTGAACAAAATCTTTAGAGCATAGACAACTAGGAAACATCCCTGAAAGGGGCATTCCACAAAATTAATATTTTCAGCTGTATAGCAAGAAGTTCACTCTAGCATTATCTGCCGACTGGCGTAGGTGGTATTATCCTAAAAAGATGATTGTATATTAAGTAGATGGAATCCAGTCATCAGTATAATACACATATGCAAGGGCTATTCCATGTGGGTCCCAATGCTCAAGAAGATGTTTGTTTTTAATTTTAATTTTTTCTCTGACAACTTGTCATTGAATGTGTTT
>NC_090896.1:42424199-42449199 GCF_036669925.1 Montipora capricornis
TGCCAGGCAAAACAAGTTGCATCTTGGGAGCCTGACAGTTAAGAAATAATTTGCCTGTGTTTAAATTACCAAATACACCAATACATCACTAACGTTTCATGTTTAACCGGAGAATTATGTTCGAAGGTGTAATAGCTGTTGAGTTTTATTCATTAGTTATCGAGTTCCATGAGTATAAAACTTAAAGATGGTTTGCTTCAAAATCAGACAAGAACCAATTCACCGTTGCTGTTAAGAAAAGTGTATGCCAGGCAAAACAAGTTGCATCTCGGTAGCCTGACAGTTAAGAAATAATTTGCCTGTGTTTAAATTAACAAATACACCAATACATCACTAACGTTTTATGTTTAACCGGAGAATTAGGGAAGCAGATGTTCGAAGGTGTAATAGCTGTTGAGTTTTATCAGAAACCCATAAGGGTTGAAACGTGTAACGCGCGTTCACAGTTTCCAAATATTCAGTGCGAACTGATTGGTTGAATGTTTCAGTGCTAAGTACCATATTTGGAAACCCCTCGCTCTTTTTGTTCCAAATATGGTACTTAGCAAATTGGATAGTTAGAAGCTTGTTTCCCAGCACACAAGATGCCGTTGCACTTTTCAACCCTTATGGGTTTCTGGTTTTATTCATCAGTTTTCGAGTTCCATTAGTATAAAACTTAAAAATGGTTTGCTTTAAAATCAGAAAAGAACCACTTCACCGTTGCTGTTGAGAAAAGTGTATGCCAGGCAAAACAAGTCGCATCTTGGTAGCCTGACAGTTAAGATATATTTAATTTGCCTGTGTTTAAGTTAACAAATACACCAATACATCGATCACTAACGTTCCATGTTTAACCGGACAATTAGGGAAGCAGATGTTCGAAGGTGTAATAGCTGTTGAGTTTTATTCCTCAGTTATCGAGTTCCATAAGTATAAAACTTAAAAATGGGTTGCTTTGAAATTAGAAAAGAACCAATTCACTGAATTCACCGTTGCTGTTGAGAAAAGTGTATGCTAGGCAAAACAAGTTGCATCTCGGTAGCCTGAAAGTTAACTGAAAAAATAATTTGCCTGTGTTTAAATTAACAAATACACCAATACATCACTAACGTTTCTTGTTTAACCGGAGAATTATGTTCCAAGGTGTAATAGCTGTTGAGGTTTATTCCTCAGTTATCGAGTTCCATGAGTATAAAACTTAAAACATGATGGTTTGATTTAGAATCAGAAAAGAACCAATTCACCGTTGCTGTTGAGAAAAGTGTATGCCAGGCAAAGCAAGTTGCATCTCGGTAGCCTGAAAGTTAACTGACAAAATAATTTGCCTGTGTTTAAATTAACAAATATACCAATACATCACTAACGTCTCATGCTTAACCGGAGAATTAGGGGAGCAGATGTTCGAAGGTGTAATAGCTGTTGAGTTTTATTTCTCAGTTATCGAGTTCCATAAGTATAAAACTTAAAAATGGTTTGCTTTGAAATTAGAAAAGAACCAATTCACTGAATTCACCGTTGCTGTTGAGAAAAGTGTATGCCAGGCAAAACAAGTTGCGTCTCGGCAGCCTGAAAGTTAAGAAATAATTTGCCTGTGTTTAAATTAACAAATACACCAATACATCACTAACGTTTTATCCTTAACCGGAGAATTATGTTCGAAGGTGTAATAGCTGTTGAGTTTTATTCCTCAGTTATTGAGTGCCATGAGTATAAAACTGAAAACATGATGTTTTATTTAAAATCAGAAAAGAACCAATTCACCGTTGCTGTTGAGAAAAGTGTATGCCAGGCAAAACCAATTATCAAATATACCAATACATCACTAACGTCTCATGTTTAACCGGAGAATTAGGGAAGCAGATGTTCGAAGGTGTAATAGCTGTTGAGTTTTATTCCTCAGTTGTTGAGTTTCATCAGTATAAAACTTAAAAATGGATTGCTTTCAAATCAGAAAAGAACCAATTCACCGTTGCTGTTGAGAAAAGTGTATGCCACGCAAAACAAGTTGCATCTCGGTAGCCTGAAAGTTAAGATATATTTAATTTGCCTGTGTTTAAATTAATTTGAAATAAAGAGAATAAAGAAATAATTTTCCATTTTTTAATTGCATGATGGTGGCCGTTGTAAACCGTGTTTTAGGAAATATTTCAGATTGATTTACGTGACTGTGCCTCTAGACTATTTTGACACATCACTCAAAATTAATTTAAAGTAATTTGAGTTATTTGTCGTCATTAAAAGTCGGCCCTCTCTCTCCCTCTGTCTCTCGCTCTGCCTTTTTGGTGTGAGTCTTGCTACAACTCCCGCTGAGATTTTGGTAATTTTTTTTTACCTAAACAGCGGGGACCCACATTCCTGACCCAAGTTAAGCTCCTCAAGTCTGAAGAATGCATTCTATCAAGTTTTGAACGCCTACAAAAGTCAGAATCCTGCCTTCTAAATTGATAATCAATAAGCTCTATAAAGTTCCACGAGTTTTCCTAGCAGTGATTAAATATTTATCATCATTGAAACAAGGCTAAAAGTTATCATATATGCGTTGATGACGAGAATGTCGTTTTTGAAAATGTCAGCGTTAAAAGCCCCGCTGGCAACTAACTTATTAAAACAACATTCTTTCATCTTGAAGAATAACTGAACAATTTATCGACATTGGAAATTGAGAAATACCGCATGAAGTCTTTTAACAGTCAAAACACCCTCATATTTTTGCTTTCATAAACAGATGTTTTGCCCCGTACCAGTTCCCATAATTTCTGTGCTTCTAAGCTCAGTTGCATTGCAATAAGCTGCATTCTAAAATTCAGAGTTAAAGGTGCCTTCCAGTTTATTACACAACGACGAACATAAACCTGTTTTTTTGTCTTGTCGCTTCCTATTCGCTCTTCTTTTTACATCTGTTTTAATCCCTTCTTTATTCCTCTCAATTAGTTCATAGTCCATGGGTATGCTTGTTTTAAAAGGGACAAAACATTAAGATCTCCTATTTACATAATAACAATGACATACAAAACAAGTTACCACATCACAATAAACTTGTCGCCCGAAACATTGATTTCATTGGACTTCCTCCCTAAGCAACACATTTTTAAAGTCAGTTTCATCTGTTTCACTGCGTAACGGGCCTAGCAAATAATTTTCCAAGTCCGTTACAAAATATGCCGAATTTCCACGAATCAAAGTCTTTAAATCCTAGCAGCATAGACGGACTTTGTCATCTGAACCTGGTTTTATGGGGAAGCTTGCATGAGTCCGCCATGTAGCTCAGTGCATAGACGGGCATTCGAACTCAGATATTTTCCACACTTTCTCCACACTCAGATTGTTTCCCGAGTATGCCCGTCTTACCATTCAAAAAAAAAAATCGCTTGATTCCATAATCGAGGTAGACATTTAACAGCTCCTTCATTTCAAGGCGTAAAAGGATCTATAAGAAGTGATAATAGTTACGGCCACAGTAATGTCGTTTGAAAATATCAAGTCAGTCAAGTCATGACGATTTTAAAATTAAATAAAAAGAAGGAAAAGCGAGAATGAATATTGCCACGATATCATTTGATTTTGGCAATGGTCCTAAGCAACTTGCTTTGAGTCGTTTTTGCTGCACTTAGGATAGGAGTTAGAGGCTTTAATTACTTTGCAACTTTCATTGGTCACCTGTTGGTTCTCGTCCAGTGTTCTGGCATGGATGTTATCAGTTTCCCTAAGAGAAACCAGTGTAGGTTCAGACATGAACACACCCAAAAATACGATCAGGGAAGCAAGGCTCAAACTGAAGGATCCTATGATTTGATGACAAGAGATGTAATAGCCTCGCAATTAACTGAAACTACATTCTTTCAATCCATCAACATGGCATTCGCCACAAGCCGTTAATTTTCTCGCTTTGGGGATGGTTCACTGAACGAGCAGGGCTTGGAGAACGTCCTCAGGGTGCAGGGCTATTGACTTTGTTTAGCAAACGAAAGGTACTATAGAGTTTTTTTTTTTTTTTTTTTTTTTTTTTAGCGGAGCTGCGCCCGCGCGGAGCACCATAGTTAAGAAAATATCGATGCGAGAAATTTTGGTTTTATAGCCATGACGTCATCGACCGTCCGTACATACGTACGTAAGTCCTTACGTCCACCCCTCCATGTATGCTAATTTGACCAGTATCATGCTAGTTTACAGCATTACATCGTTCACATTGGACATCCATGTTTTGATCAATTGACAACTGTTAAACCAAGGTATCCGCTGACCAGTACACGTGACCATATCGCGAGCCCAAGCTTAGAGCTCACCGAGGTCAGCTGTTTTTTTTTTTTTTAATTGACCACTGACCAGGTACTGATTTTCAATTGGATTGCAAGCTCAACAAGGTTAACTCATGCACCTAAACATAAGCGAGGCTTCATTTTTCGCGCGCTTTCGATTCTGTGGCTCGAAGCGGCTACACGGCCATACTACGTCAACTATAGTTCTTACACAGTCAACGTTTTTCGTGTTCAGGTGGTAAAACGTTTGGAAAATGTTTTGTTTCTGCATTTTTCGCTGCTTTCAATTCAGTTTGACATATCATGATAGCTGTGGTCCACACTGGCGGCTACGCAGTATTCAAGTCAAGCATCGGACGGATATTAACTTAAAGCTGAGTGTTTATTTTTAATTTTATTAGAGCTGCTGTTTTCTCTGTATTGCGATTTTTGGCATATCTTTAGAAGCTCTGATAAGGTTACATGATGCCTGGAGGACCTATGACTAGAACAGAAGCGAAAGAGAATGATAACGACAAAACAGAATACCAGTAATAGCTCATACTTGGTGGAAGAAGTGGACAAATGCTTTCCTTGGGCACTAAAACGTTTGTTTTTTTTACGGATGCGCTATTTAAAGTGGATGCGTATTTTTAAATAGTGGATCGATTTTTCCTTTGTTCAGGAATGAAAATCGAGTTTTTATTGCCAACTGTAATTAAATAAAAATTATCTGTACTATTTTGGACACAAAGATAAACTGAGAACAATAGGCATTTCTCCCGATGAGTTGAACTGTTTGTTTGTTTGTTTTGCTTTAAAATGAGAGCGAACAAGTGCTTTTTTAATCCGTTTGCTAAACTGTTTTTCGATGTGCTTCGACAGTGACAAGAAAAGTTTGTCTGTATATTATAAACACGTAATCGCAATGAGTTCTCGTAAAATTAGGGGGAAATTTCACTAGCTTGTGTTTTCAGAAGTTTGTTTAAAGCACCTAGAGGTAATTTAGTATTGGAGCGGATCTTGTTTGAAGTTCCTTTCTTGGTTGCATTGCCATATTTTGCCGATTCTTGTTTCAAGCCAAGCTGGCGTGTTTCACTGAAATAAATCAAAATGTGAATGATCTCGTTTTCAGACTTGTGGAATAAAGTACATCAGTAAAACTCTTTTTGTGACTTTAAACTGACAAAGTTTTTTCATGGTTTCTAATTTTAGCGTGATTCCTACTCGCTGGGTATTGACAGTTGACTCTGAAATGGCTTTTTTCCTTTTCCATTCACTCACGGAGGTTGTGCTTGTTTTCTTTTAAAACTTGACGTGCGGTTCAACAAAATTTCGTTGCCTAACTGGTGAATTCCAAAGTGAATTTCACTCGAAAAACCGATATCGCATTCATTGCTTTGTGATCGTTTTTTAGCGTAAAATTTACCATGGAATTCACTAGTTAGGCAATGCCAAAAAGTATTGCCTGATGAGGAAGGGGGGAGGGGGGTGGGCATGTGCAAGAAAAATAGGGTGGCTGACGGGGGAGGAGACAATTTCCAAATGACTCTTCCCCAAACCTCAACCCCCTCTTAACCCATAAAAAAAAATGAACCGTCCTTTACTTTGCAGAGTTTCATCTCCGCCTGCCGATCATCTCCGGAAAATTAAATAAGGGTATGGGATTTTATGGTGCTACACGCCTTACCGTGGCCACCTAACAAAGCTTTTTACAAAATTGTTTGCCACTCAGGTTGTGTGAATTTGATTGATAGTCACGCCTCCTTGCAAAGTTCACACAGTTGTAAGTTGAACGCTGCATGGGTTGTTGGGTTGACGTATTTACACGAAGTTGTCAAATGTGAAAGTTTGTCGGGTGGCCACGGTGAGGAGCGTTGCACTGTGAAGACAAAGTATATTGCGTTTTTAGATGGCTTTCCTGTTGCTATGGCGATCTACTTTGTCTCTGTAAATGAGTACATCTTTTTAGCAATAATTGGCGTTTCTATAGTACCAAAACGCCGCCGTTACGTGCAAAAGTAGTATTGTGTAGTCAATCCCTGGAATAAGAAATAGTCTTGCAATTGTTGAAACTGATTTAAAGTAATCAAGTGAAGCTATGATATTCGCAGTTATGAACGCAATTTTTACAAGTGCGTAGAGAAGCTTGAAAATTTCAGGACTTGAACGCGGTTTGAACCCGTGACCTCGCGATTCCGGTGCGACGCTCTAACTAACTGAGCTATGAAGCCACTGACGTTGGGAGCTGGTCATTTGTGGGTTCTAATGGTCCCGTGAGGAATGAATCAATGATGAAATGGTATATGAAATGAATCATGTATGAACTGCGGATATGCGAGGTCACGGGTTCAAACCCCGTTGAATTCCTGGATTTTTCAGGCTTCACTAGGAAATTGTAAAAATTGCGTTCATAACTGCGAAGACCATAGCTTCACTTGATTTCATATCCGCAGTTCATATATGATTCATTTCATATACCATTTCATCATTGATTTAAAGTAAGTTGGATCTAATTTAATACTTATTTCTCTACCATTTTTTCCAGTTTCCTGTGGTCTTCTTACTCGCTTGCTTCTATAAAAATGACCAAGATCCTGCACTTTTACAGCACAGCAGTGATGTATCTGGTGTGTAGTGTGTGTCGCGCAGACGCTCAGCAGTGCCAAAGTGTACACTCCACATATGGTATGATGTTAAGAGGCCATGTGTTTGAGAAACGCACTGCTGCAAACATGCTGACCTGCGGACAGTTATGTAACGCCGACATCCGATGTCAAAGCATCAATTACGTCATGAGTCTACATTTGTGCGAGTTAAACAATCGCACAAAGGAGGCGAGACCAAATGATTATGTTCAACACTCAGATCGGATATACGTGAAAAGACCTAGTGAAAGAGGTATCGTTACCTTGGTTCTTAACTAATTGTCGTAAAACGAGCCAAGTGGGGTTGCCATTTCGGCCAATCATGCCCTTTGTAGTGACAGAGGGCATAACGAGGAAATATAGATCGTTTTCACTGTCACGCAACAAAAAAATAAAATCGAAATCGTTCAATGAAAAAAGCGAAAAACTTGATATGTTGTAGGAGAGACAAATTCATAAATCACCTCTCCAATTCTCAGGTCTGTGCGATACATCGTTTACGAGTTATTTGTGGAAGAGTTCCACGCAACTTTAAAGAGTTTTATATGGAGCCGCCTTGTCAATGCACCTCTGTTATGCACTAATACGGTGGCGAGAAATCAACAAGAACAGCTGGAGTTCACTTTGCGATGAAAGCGCTTACTTTTCGTTCATGATATAAGATACATGTGTATTAACACTTCTCGTAATGTAGTTGAACCCCTCAAACTGCTGAGATTCAAAGGGATAGACATTTTTTCAACCAACTAGCTTTTGTATTATTGTGCCACGCAAGGTGACAATTTGGAAATTCAAAAATGTTGTATTTTCGAAACGAAAGACGTCGTGATTTCAAGATCATCTTTAGCCTCCTGTTGATAAAAATTCAAAACAGCTTGCAATTTTGATTTTACAATTTGATAGCGTCACTTTGAAAACCATCGATATTCCGCACTCTTTGCGACTAATGCGTGAGTTCTTTATATCGCTCCACTTAAAGAGGTAATGAACGAAGGCTGTAAAACGGAGAATTATATCATACGAAGGCAGCATGGTGCGGTCTAAAGAGCACTGGGTCTTGACGATGCCGTTCTTAATCCTTTGACTATACCAGGATTGATCAGTATGTAAATTCGCCTCTCAATTTCAATATACTGTCAGGTAGACAAGTATTGAGAATAAAGATTATCGTCATCTTAATTTGAAGACATAATCCTAGTATAACACCAAATTCTCATGACCAGCCAAAGAAGAAATCTATTTGGAAGTAGTTAGGGAAGCGAACTCTTAGATCACGGGAGTCTAAGGGTATTTCGCTCTGGCCACTCGCTAGATTTGTGGTCGAAGTTCCTTCGCTTTGTTAACAGTCAACTGGATGCCCCCTCCATTTTCAGCAATTTTCCAGGCCTTAAAGAGAACGCTGGCTCTACCACTTACTCTTATTGTAACGTTGCAAATAGCTAGCAAGTACTGAGAGGGACCCTTCGTGCTACATATTTCATTATGACATGTAAGGAAATACGTATATTTCTAGTTTTTCTTACAAGTTGTTGAAGTGGAGTACCTGAACTAGATTGATGATATCAAACTGAACTTCCACGATAAAAAGCAACTACACACTGTATATATTTAATTTGATGAAAGAGTTCCCACTGCAGGCCCAACTTATTTAAGGTTGCAACTTGCAACTTGCAACTTACTTGAATTTGAACAAATGTTTGCAACTTTACAGTTCCCCTGGGCTCCATCCAAGAGATACCTGCCGAATATTGCTCCGAGATCAAAGCGAGTGAAGGAGACAGCGTGGTCAGTGGCAGGTACTGGCTTGATTCAGTTAAACCAGGCCAAGTTGTGTTGGTTCCTTGTGACATGCTGACTGGAGGTGGGTTGCTTGAGACACCTAAGGGGCGCCTTGCACAAAGGCACTTTTTATTTCTATGCCGTTTTCAGGATATTTTAACGTAATGCAAGGAGCAGTGACACCAATGTGGCCAGAGTTCGATTCCCGGTCCTGGCGTCATATGTGGGTTGAGTTTGTTTTTGGTTCGCTCCTTGCTCTGAGATGTTTTCTCCAGAAAAACAAACACTGCCTAATTACAGTTCGATCCGGAATGCACGGAGAACATGTTGAACGAGCCCCTGAGCTCCCTTAAGGTGTTCCTTGGGTAAACAAATTACAAGAACAATTACAACAACAACAACAATTATTATTATTTCATTTAACTATCAATCATATAGGACCAAACACGAGTGTTCTACTATTTGGAAAGACTACAAACAATGACATAAAAATTATAGAAAATTAACATGATAACATGTCGGTGGTTTTGATACGAAGAAAAGAAAGATTGGAGTTACCGGAAAAGAGCTTCCTAGAGCAGAGTAGAAACGCCGAGTCTTACCATGGAGTGGAACGAACTCGGGACAGGGAGTTGAGTGTGCTCTCACGACTGAACTAAAAAATGCCTTTCTTAGTATTTTGGGAAAATGAAAACAAAATCAGTCAACAAAAGATGAACATGAATTGTTGAAATGTCGAGGGGAAGAAAAATGCTGGGTAGAAAAACCTTGTGATGGTGATGAGCATGATGACGACCTCGACGACGACGATAAAGATGGCGATGACAATGACGATGACGATGATGATAATAAGGGTGATGAAAAGGTATTTCTCCTTCCCCCTTTTTGTTTTCATAAATGATCTCTTTCATTTCGAGGAAACAGATACAATACCGATGGGTAGGGAGGCGGGACGTACGCTTAACTTTCTAATTCACACAACTTCTTGAATCGTATCTACATTCGTTGTTTTCGGAATCTTTTTCAGACGCAGACGAATGCAACGCTTCAGTCCCAGTCTGTGATGCTAATGCCATCTGCCAAAATACATTGGCATCATTTCATTGCACCTGTAAAACTGGTTTTACTGGAAATGGTTTGAGCTGCCAAGGTAAAGGTGGTTTGTTGTAGTGCGTGATTGCTTCAGTTTTGCCTTTGCTTGGATCATCAATTTTAAGAAATTAATCTGACCAAACACAACAAACGCGTACAGTTTGATAAACTAATCATAATAGCCAATTCTTTGTTTACAATTCGGGTCTCATAAACATATGCCTACTGGCTTCTTAATGACCAGCAAGGAAATACAATCTCGTTCCCAGAGTCCGTGATCTTGTGGCAGCTGCAGGTGGCGAGAGATGGCGAGAGATACAGAGCTCCGATTCTGGCTGTTCTTTTTGTCTCATTGAGCATTCATAAAAAGAAACGGAAGTGAGCAGAGATGGGGGGGGGGGGGGAAGGGGGGCTTAGTCTCCAAGCAACTCACCCCGCAGCTGTTTACAAGTAAAAATGTTACGAATCATTTGTAACTGATATTATATGCTTTGCTTGTCACTAGTTTAAAAAAGAGAAGAAAAAAACTGTAGTGCAACTTTTTTTATGCCAATCACTAAGCGTCAAGATTGTCCAAGCGCGTAATAATATTTCTTTATTCAACTGAAATCCCTCTGCCATTGGTGATTAGTTCATTTGGCTGTCTTTTCGTCTCCCGTAATTGCTTTGGTTTCTCGAGACTTGATTTAAAATGACCCCAGTATCGAAATAAATTATAAGAATTCGAATTAATGATCTAGATCTGATCTAGATTCGGATTGCCATAATGTATTTTTAGGATTTGTGATCCTATATTTGGCTGAAAGCGCACCTAATTTCAAATGTTCTTCATCGCTAACTATTTCAAGTCAAGAGCACACATACATTGCAGCTTTAATTTCTCGCTTTAAAACTTAACATAACCAGCAATCATTTGCTCCACGACCAGTTTGTGCTGTCATCTTACGTTCAGACACTTACTTTCTCACATTCGTGGCCATTGGATGAATGAATATCGATGTGTTCGTGTGGAGGCCACTACTTAAAAACAAAGCCTCCTGAAGGAAAAAGCAAACTGTATGTATTACGTGCGTCGAACTTATGAAGAAAGCTCTCAGGGTCGAACGCATAGCATTTCATTCTGTGTCTGAAATATTTGGCACTGTTCTGCTTGTTGTTCAGTCACGTTTTTTCTAATTTCATATCTCTTCTTATTCCCCTAAGACTTCGACGAGTGTACCAGTGGTGCTCACAACTGTATTAATGGAAAAGCTCTCTGCTTAAATACTCTCGGGTCCTATAAGTGCACTTGCAAGCTGGGTTACCGAGGAGACGGTCAGACCTACTGCATTCCAGACGGCAAGTATTCCAAATTAACAATTAATGTCATTATATCAGCTAATTTGAAAAAGGTGAACAAAGGAACCGATCAATAATCAAATTGAGGGTAGAAGAATTGGTATCCCACATCTCTTTTTTCTTTTATGTCCGTCATTAGGGTCTCATATCCCTTTCTGAGTCTGTATTCCTTATTCGAAACCAATAGGAATAAAAGTACTTATGATAATGATAATGATATATTAATAAAAGATATTCATTAAAACTACGTACAAGTTCCTTGCGACACGCGGAGAACTCAATGGTGTGACAGGAGTCTAATCCATGAGCAGTAAGCAGAACTGCAAGTTTTCCAGATGTAAACAGAGTCTGCTAAAATTGCCGCTGGAACTACAGTAGTCTTCCTCCTTGTGACGTGGGTCCGGATGGCCCAGGAATAGAAACATAACGCTAACGAAACAAAAAAAAACCATAGACCCATAACATGCTTGAACAATCTTTACAAATGGTATACTGCCTGCCTACTGAAACCCACTAATGAACATCTCAACAAATGTGGGCGCATGCAAGGAGACCAGTGAGGCGCTAAAGAGGAATGCGCGGGCACTGTTGACAACTTATTAATTGATCAGATGGTGTGCCAAGACAGCTAGCGTGGAAAGAAGAATGTAGACATGGCATGGGTATATGTAAGAAAAGCTTACGACAGTGTATATCACCGATGGCTGATAGAAAAGTTCTCACTACACAAATTCCCACTCTGGCTTTGCTAGACGATCCAAAAAAATACTGGGATCTTCGCAAGAACCGAGCAAGGCTATGAAACATCAGAAGTGATAATGTTCAAAAGAGGTCTTCCCCAGAGAGACGCAATCTGCGCAAGACTGTTCACTCTCTGCATTAACTCGATATCATGTATGCTGAGTGCGACGGAAGGCTACAGAATCTCTACGCCAATTGGGCAGAAGATCACACACTTGCTTTACATTGATGATCTCACGTTTTATGCTGCATCGGAAGAGAAAATGAGAAGAGTGGCAAAGAAAGAAAAGTCTTGCATGAAGGATGTTGGATTGCATTGGAACAAAAGCAAGTGTTGAGTGGTATATGTGAAGAAGGGTAACGTAAAATGGGACACAGAAAGTATGTGCGTAGGAGACGAGAAATCTGTTGATAGCCTCAAGCAGGGATCACATTACAATTTCCTTAGAATCAGGGAGAATATCAAGCAGGATGATACCTTAGTGTTAGAGATTGTTGGTAAGGCATATATACAAAGATTATCATTGATTTGGTCTAGCCCACTATCTGATTACAACAAGATGGTTGCAACAAACCAGTTTGCAATGCCCGTGCTTACCTACTTAATGACAACCCAGAGTTGGCCGATTATGGCATTACAATAGCTAGACAGTGGAGGTAAGAACCCCCTAGGATCAACAGCTATGATGTAACTACCAAAGAAGCTAGGAGGACGGGGACTCAAGAGTATAAAGCGAGAGTACAAGCAGGAGAAGATTAAGGCTGCCGTGAGATTATACATCAATGAAGATCACGCCATTGAAATAATGCGAAGATTCGAGGAAAAAGGTGAAATGACAGGACGACGATCGCTGGTAAAAGATTATTAAAGATGCCAAGAAGTATGCACTGGAGCTGGGGTAAAGATTACACCTTGTGTACCCGCAACCAGTCATCACAGATATAGCGACGAACACAGATGTTCCAATTAAGCTTAGACAAAAGAAAATGAGGGGACAGAGAAGGAGGCTCCCAGTCCAGCCCTTGGGATATGTTATGTCCACGAAAGTTATTTTTGGACGAGCGGAAATCTTCCGAGACGTCCGTATGCAGGCCAACCTCGGTCCGATGTTTCAAAGAAAATATATATTTATCAGCCTTCCACGTGCGCCATCATTTTCTCTTTTCACTAAGAACCTGAGAGCAAAGCAAGACTGCGTGCGGACGTCTCGGAAGACAGACTTCCCCTAGAACAAAGAGTTCCCCTCGTCTAAAAATAACTTTCGTGGACATGACATATCCCGGCCAACGCCTTGAGCCTCCCTCTCTGTCCCCTCATTTTCTCTTGGCTTAGAAGAGGTGAGAGGAGAACAATAGCAGGGAAGGCTGCTGACCCAGAGATGGGACGACGAAAAAGATTGGCGAAGAGTGCTTTGCTTGGATGACTGATTGGAAAGCAGCGCCCACACATATCATTGCTGGGGTGAATTAGCTGTATCACCAAATGTTACCAACGAAGACCCACCATAAGAGCAAAACAAGGCTTGAGACGGGACAGAACGTCCTGTGTCGGATGTGTAGCAAAGTTCCAGAAACCCAAGCACACGTACTTACAGGGTGCAGTAAACTGGGCCAATGAAAGTACCTTGTACGTCATGATGCAGCACTTAAAATTATATTTTACGAGATGCTGAAAGACCTGGACCTAGTGACAACAATACCACCATGGTGCTCGATGGAACAACCGAAGCCACTTTACGAGAATGATAACGGAAAGGTGTACTGGGACGTCCCAGTATTCGCAAAGAACGTAGAAGTCAGGAACAACAGGATCGACGCAAGAGTTATCAACAAGGAGAAAAAGAAGGTGTACCTATTGGAGATGAGCTGTCCTTGGATAACCAACAGGGAGGAAAAGAGAGAAACAAAGACAAATAAATACACACCACTCCGGTTCGAGCTAGGGCAACAGCACGCTGGATATGACTTAGAGCAGCACAATATCGTGTTAGATGTACTGGGGGGTTGTTCAGAAACCGTGAGAAATAGTAAAAGAGAGCTTAGTGCAGAGAAGACGAAGGCTGGCAAGACATTAAACAGAATACAGAAGGCAATTTTAAAGAACTCCCTGCATATCGCAAGGTGCTTCAAGATGTTATCGCAATGATTTTAATTGATTTTAAAGTAATGATGGGGACATATAATTGGCTATCAGTTAACCCTCGTGGGAATACCGGATCTCGCAGGAGATCTAAAAATAACTTAAGAGGGATTACGATGGGAATAGGGCCAATATGAGGGTTTACCTCTCTTACCTTCATACTCTCTTGTCTAAAATAGATCGGTCTGTAAAATGTTGTGACACAGGCTTAGTAAGGGAATTGTTCGCTTCTAGTCACGGGCTCCCGATACGATGCAGTGGTAATTTACTCTTATTTTGTTCACGAAAAATCTTAAAAAATCCACACAAGTCTCAACATTGCTTACTTAGGGGGCTGGGGTCGGGGGAGCCCCAACAGTTTATTTTTTTCAAAGTGTTCTTCTGGTCAGCTGGTTTAAGAATATCATATCATTCAGGGTGGTAATGCATTAATCGATAATTTCCTGTCACTTGTCTTCGCGTCTGTTGCCACTGATTTAACTACCATAAAATTTAATCCATTATTTAATTGACAGTTCCTTGCTTTTCTTAGAATGCAAAAACTACCAAGTACTGGGCAGTGCCGACCGAAAAGTGACAAACGATGCAACGCCTCTTTCTTGCGACAGCACACTTGGGCCAGCTTGGTTTCGCTTCCAAGGAAACGCAGGAACAAAAATGCTTAATTGGTGTGTCCCTAAAGACAGATGCGGAACACACGCACCCGGGTGGCTAAACGGAGCTCATCCCCAGGCTCACGAGGGCAATGTGACACGACAGGTCTGTTTCCACTATAGTGGGAATTGTTGCATCTGGTCCGCCAATATTCAAGTGAAAAACTGCAGTGGCTACTACATCTATTACATCCATGGAACTTCACCTGATCAATCTTGTTTTCTCCGTTATTGCAGCACGGACTGAAGAAACCGAACGCTCTTAATTTAAAAGGAAGATCAACGATTATACATTTTTGACCAAACAAACTGTTCCCTCGCTGACCAGTGATTTTTCTCTTGCTTTATGTAACCCACTTGCGTGATTAGGGCAAAGGTTCATCTTAATTTCCTGGGATCTAAAGCGTTTGCAGTTACTCCTGTTTTAGTAGAAAATGAGTGGAATTCCTTGAAGTTAGTTTTCGAAACTTACATGACAACTGTAAGGCCATGTGCATACGTTCTATTAGAATTAGTTACAATGTATAAGCACCTATTTTCCTTGTTATTAAATAAGCTTGTTTCGAATTGGTTACAACAAAGTGAGTTTCACACATTGAACAGTTTCACGCAATGAAGAAAGCTGCTGTACTATCGGGGGTCACCCCATATGTATTATCAACACATCCTTAAAGCGATTGACCGTCTCAATCTAGATCTGACCCTGCTACCAGACTATAACGTTAAAACCTTCTACGCGAAACCCGTGAACCCCTCTCCCCGGCGATTGCCTTGCACATTCGCTTGGCAGGGGAAGCTATCTATCACCCTACTCTGATGTAGCATCTGGGCGGGAATATATGGGGGTCTGAGTACCAATTGGGAAGCAGATATAGCGTGATGCTTGGCTCATGGAGTAATTAAAACCCGAGCTTTCCTGAAACGATGGCGCCGGCGCCGTGTTAGCGAGCGTTGCGCTTCCTGTGGCCACACGGAATCTTTCTCTCACGCCTTCTGTGAGTGCACTATTGCACCTCAGGTGTGGGCGTGGGTGTTTCAAAGCGTCAATCCTTTTTACTCTACAGCATAAAATCTCAGTCCTGCTTTAGTTTTTTTCGGACATGGCCTTCCTCGGGGTGGCCAGTCCTCCAAATCCAATCTCATTTCCGGTGTTCTTTTTAACATTACTCTTAACGAGCTCTGGGCGGCGCGGAACCTTCGCACTTTGGAACAGAAGGTCACCTCCGCCCAGGCCATCATCAAAACAAGAGTGCGCACGCGGATCTCCGCGGCGCACTCCTATTACTCCCCACATGAATTCTCAAATACCTGGGCACATATGAATGTCCTTTGCCCCGTAGACAGCGATGAGCTACACCCGGCGGCCAAGCCTTGCAGGGGCATTTTTCCGGGCCCCCGGGTGTGGTCACTCGATCCCCTTTGCCCCTCGCTTCCTACATGCCCCTCGCTTCCTACATCCAAACTATTCTGAATCAAAATACAAAATAAAATTAGCAAATTAATTAACAAATAAGGCAATGAAATGCGCAAACAAATAGCACTGTATATAGCTTTCCGCTATTGTTTACGAATTAAGTTTCTCGCTTTTAATCATATATTTTAGCCCTTTTAGCAATCTGGAGTGCAAGTCAGACGAGGTATCTCCAGAATGCTTTCGTTTATTATTAACATTATACGGTACTTTCACCTAGTTTAGATTTTCACGTTTACTATTTTAAAAGCTTTCCTTCAATAATTATATTGTACTTTAACCTAGTTTAGATTTCAACTTTAATATTGTTAAGTAAGGGCAAGCAGAGCTTCCTCTGCCTTGTCCACTGTATATATGTAAATAAATCGAAAAAAAAGTATGGCAGGTAATGTTGTCGATCCCCAGGACCGGACCGTTCCGAAACTGAGGAGAACATGGAGATTGCTGGTATCCCGTCTTATGCCCAAATGGCTGGGCGTCGTCGACACTCCAGAGTGTCTAGTCAATCCAGCGTTGATTATGTAACGAAGAATGCTGAACGTCTTAATTACTGACGCAGAAAAGGATTCTATCCATCCGCTGAACATTTTGCCCGAGCGACCATGTACGGCACATTTTTCATCTCTTTCCGACAAGGACACTTCTTTATCCCAAGTGTTTGCCGATCTAAAGAACTGTGGTATCCGTTCTGCTGCGGTCAGATGTCTCCAACGTAATCCTAATGGCTTTCTTTCCGTGAAGTTTTCCACCAGTGAGTACCGTGATCTCTTCCTTCGTAAATCTTCTTTTATCCGTCGTCATCGTAATTCATCTTCTACGTGTACCTTTGTTGTCGTGTATGATACTCCCTTAGAGCTTTCTGATGAAGCACTGGCCCATCGTCTCGGCCGCTATGGATCTGTCCTCGGTTCCGCAGAATGATATAAACTACAGGGCTATGAAGGCATCAAGAATGGATCATGGCGTTGTTAGAATGGAGCTATCTGAGTCGATTCCATCTTTCCTACGCTTCGGCAGGAAGCTTCTTAGAGTCAAACACGAGGGACAGGTTCCTACTTGCAGAAAGTGCCATCTTCCCGATCATGTCGCAAAGGTGTGCCCTAACGTGGTATGCTTTAACTGTGACCAACTGGTTCACACCTTCAGTGACTGTAAAGAAGAAATCAAGTGCAGTGTTTGCAAAGAGGAAAGAGGACGGCCAATACGCCATTGATTGTAAATTATCTTGGTGGCGGCGCCCTGAAAAAGTTGACAGTGGTAATAATGATGCTGCTCCTGCTCCCCTTCCAGAGTCTCGACCGTCATAGTCTCTCCCGCAGCCTCCTTCTGATGAGCCTTCTTCCGATGGGCCGCCTCCTTCAATCCCTTTATCGCAGTCTTTACCTCATGTTCCTCCTTCACAGCCTCCTTCGCAGTCTTCTCCTGATGTACCTCCTACACCTTCCTGTGTTTTCCTCTCATCACAATCATCACCGTAGCCATCTTCTGGTCAGCCTTCATCACTGTCCCAGAACACCCCAAAGCAGCCCTTCGCACAGCCCTAGCAGTCTTCTCAGTCTACACAATCGTCTCAGTCCCTCCTTTCGCCTGTTGAATCGCCGTCCCTGTCTATTCCTTTGTCCCAAGAGCCTTCTGTTCCGTCGAGAATCATTTCTGGCTCTCCTACTTTGTCTGATCTACAGCTTGTCGCTGCAGCTGATTCGCAACGTTCTACTGCTTCTGATCAAGCTATTGCTACGCTGGAGATTCCTGACGATCCTGGCCTTACAGCTCCGCTGCACCCATCACAGATTTCTATCCGTCCTCCGCCTCCTCGAGTTGCACCGAAACGCAAGCCTGCCATGTTAGACTTCACAGATAGTCCACTGAGCGTAAATCAACTCCGCCTATGCCGGTCAGTTCTTGTAAAAAGACTAAGAACCCTCACCCTTCATGAGTTCCAAAATTCTTTCCTTAAATTATCGTGGTTTCAGTTAGCGATTCCAAGATAATCTGACGTTTTCTGTTTTCAGGAAACGCAAATTACTGATCCTTAGGTTTTCCGCGTTTTCTCTTGTACCTGGCGTGGACCTTGTTTTTGGTCCACTGCTGCAGGAAAACAAGGTGGTGTCCTTAGTTGCCTTTCTGAATCTTTTTCCGGCAACGTCAGTCGCTGGAAAAGATACACGTCGGGGAGGGTTGTTAGTCTACTTTTAAAACTTGACGATCTAAGGATTAATTTAATTAACATTTATGTTCCCACCAACTTGGCCGAAAAGAAAGTGTTTTTTAGAAGTTTGCACGAATACTTTTTATCTTCTGATGTCTTAATAATTGCTGGTGATTATAATTGCGGGAATTGCAACTTTGTGCCTACTAAATGCCTTACTGATTTTCGTTCAGCCTTTTTTTAAAATAATGTCTGGGGCAAGCTTCATCCGAGATTGTGCCAGTGCACATGGTTTAATTCAGCTTTTTCAATTGTTTCGAATTAAGGTAATTTTTTTTGTTTCTAAGAACTTCATGCCTTCTGTTGTTTCTTGTAAAATCAGCCCTTATGTTTTTTCCGACCATTATTTTGCAGGGGCACCCAACGACCAATTAGTTGTAAAATGCATTATTATAACCCAGTTAATGAAAATAAATGTTATTAGGGCATTTTCAGATGTTTTTCAGTGTTGCTGGGAAAACATTATCTGTTCCTTTTTCCCAGCAAGACACACAAGAAATTTCCCAGCCAGCTAGATAAAATTGGTTGGTTTCCCAGCCAGCTGATCAAATTTATTTCCCGGCCAGGAATTCCGCGCGCTTTCAAATCTCTCGATCCAAAACGACAGCGCAAAAGCGACAAAACCGGGACAAACAGGTTTTTTTTTTCCGTAAGGGCAATCACTCTGACCAGCCGTCGTATGTTTGTGACTACTCTCTGGGGGAGGGAAGGGTTTTTTTTTTTTTTTTTTTTTTAGTCGTCCTCAGTCTCCAGAGAGTTTCTACAGCCAGCTCGGGTTGAAATGCTAGAAAAAGTCAGTAATTCCCAGGCAAAACCTCTATCAATAACAAAATTTCCCAGCCAGCTAATCGACACATGTGTACACCTGTATTTTTGCCCCCCAGCAAGATTCCTCTGGGGAACAGATAATGTGAGGAACAGATTAATTGAGTGCCTCTGATTTTGTTTGTCTTTCCTTCCAGGCCACTGGGAATAACCTCCGTGGTCCTGGGATTTGGAAGTTTAATAATTCACTTTTGAATGATGATGTGTTTTGCAACTATATTTCGAATTGTATCAATCACTTAGCCAATTGCTTGCAACTCTTTCCTTCGGTTAAAGTTTGGTGGGACTTTTTTTAAAAACTCCATCCGCACTGAGATAATTTTCTTTGCCAAGGAAAAGAGCAGGGATCTCTCACACGAGCGTGTTCTTTTAGTTAACTGGATTATTAAGCTAAAACTTCAGCTTACTTCTGGTAATCCCTCAGTTAGTCCTGAAATTATCGAGCTCGCAAGTAAGCTTAATTAAGGCTCTTACCTTGGAAGAGTTAGACTGTTCTAAAATTCGTTCTAGAGTTCAGTTGCTTGAGGAGGGAGAAAGGCCTACGCGATTTTTCTTTAAGCTTGAACGTGAGCGCTTTGAGCGTAATATTGTTTCTTCTATTTTTAATTCTGATGATGTAGAGGTGTTCACCCGTAAAGAAATTGAACGTGCGCACGTGCGCCTCTATTCAAATCTTTTCACTGATGAACCTACTGACGCGTTTTTAAAAAGTCCCTTTTTCCCCCCTTAACGCGCTTCGTGGGAGGGATCCTTGTCGCTTGACGAATTAACTAACTCTGTTAAGAGTTTTAATACCGGGAAGCCACCGGGATCTGACATACTATCAGTTGAATTTTATCTTCATTTTTGGGAGACTTTGGGTCCCCTTTTACTCCGTGTTTCTAACCAGTGTTTCTCCGACGGCGAGCTTTGTGGCTCAATGAAAGGTAGCGTCACCCGCCTTATTTTTAAGAAGCGTGGTGATATTAAGCACTTAAAAAATTGGCGGCCCATCTCTCTTTTAAAAGTGGACTATAGGATTATTTCTAAAGCGATCATTTCACGTCTTTCTAAAGGTCTTGAATATATTGTCCACGCTGATCAGACTCGCTCCGTTCCTGACTGAAGTATTTTTTCTAATGTTACTCGTTTGCGTGATGTTTTGGACTACATTCAACGGACGGATGAATCCGCAATCTAAGTCAGCCTTGACCAGGAGAAAGCCTTGACCGTGTCAACCGTTCCTTTCTCTTGCATCTTCTCCAGGTTTATGGTTTTGGACCCGAGTTTTGGCTATCTCAGAGGATTTCTCTTGCGCGTGGGGTGCGTCAGGGGGAGCCTTTGTCTCCCTTACTTTATGTCCTTTTGTGTTGAGGTATTAGCGTCCCTCATTCGCCGTTGTCCAGGGATTGAGGGGTTCCTCCTCCCTGGTGCCAGAGGGCGGCAAGCACGTGTTCGCTTGTATCCCGATGACACTACGACTGTACTCAAGGATCTTCGATCCCTGTCTAATCTTTTTAGCTGTGTTATTGTCTATGAAAGGGGTACCGGTGCCAAACTGAATCGCCCCAAAACTGAAACAATGTGGCTGGGGGCCTGGAGGTTTCATTCTGATGAGCCTTTGGACCTCACCTGGGTTAAGAAAATGAAAATCTTGGGGGCAGTGTTTGGCACCATCCCTACAGAGCACTTTAATTGGCAGCCTAATTTGAGATACTAGAGAAATCCCTCAATCTCTGGAAGTCGAGATCCCTATCCCTTCCTGGTAAGGCTCTAATTATCAATACACTTGGTTTGGGCAAGCTGCTTTATCTTCCCAGAGTTCTTACTCTTCTAAAATGGGTCATGACCCTTCCTTTAGGACTCAAAAATGGAGACAGTGAGTCGTAACACTTGTTTTTCGAAATTGAAATTTGGGGGTGTCAATCTTGACAATCTCGTCTTAAAGGCCCAGGCTTTGAGATTGGCGGGGATGGCCTCCGTGCTTAATTCCCCTGATGATTCTTTTTTTTTTTTCTATGCAAATACTTTGTAGGGCGTTGCATGTCCTCCCTGTGTCCCGAATGGGCTTCCTTACGCGGTAATTCTTCTCCCAGTGCTTCTTCTCCAACTCCCTTTTACGAGGCCTGTCTTGATACTCTATCCAGGGTGGGAGACAGTGCCCTAGTTTGTAAAACCTTGTATCAAAAGCTACTTTCAATCAACTCATCCCCGCCAATCTTGCCGCGTCAATGGTCCCAGGTCATTGAGCCAGGGTTCTCCCTCGATGGTCATTGGTCTCTCGCCCGGGACCCCTTCACTGAGAACTATGAGAACGATGTCTTTTGGCTTATTATCCTCAGCGGCATCAAGGTGGGTTATTCCCTTTTCAACTGGGGTTGTATCTCATCTAGTCGCTCTGCCTCTTGTCCGCGACGAGAGACCATTGACCATTGTTTTTTGAATTGTCTAAGGGTCAAAAGAGTCTGGCTACACTTTGTGCCAGTTCTCTCCCTGTTGCTTGGTAGCAGTTTTTTGCAAACCTTTTAACGGTTTTTTTCTTCCGCTGGCCCTCTCTTAGTACTAAGACGGCTCGGCTCGCGCGCCATTTGACGAAATCCATTCTTTATGGCATTTGGACCTTTCAAAACAGGGCCACTTTCTCCAACGGCAAAGAAGACCACCGTGCCATCGTCCGTTATGTTTTCTGTGATCTTAAGCAGAGAGTCTTCTTGGATTATAACTCTTTTTTTCTGAATCTCGCTTCCATGATGTTCAATTTGGGTCTTGGACGGTTTTTGTGCCATAGTGAATGGATTTCCCCATATCAATACTTAGAAGTGCATCTGGGTCATGGATTCCATTTGCCCGTGCGCTGTTCGCGGTGTCCACAATTCGGGGATCTCTGCGGGGAGCTTGCTCTGCTCATGGACTCTGCTGTTAAGGCCCCAGGCCCTTGTGGCTAGCTGCCTACTCCGGCTTTTAGTTTCTAGTGACTTTTTAGTGTTTTTCAATTTGCAAATGGTGTGCGTTTTTATTGTGAATAAACGCTGTTTTCATGAAAAAAAAAAACAAAACAAAAAAAAACAAAAACAAAACTGTCCATGCTGCTAATTGACCGGGTGAAATGGTTGTGCGCATGCGTGATATGTTGGCCACACCGAGTCATTTGAAAGACTTGGGCATTACCTTATCTTTATGACTGATACTGGTTCAATACAATGGGAAATACGGCGACGGGTCACAAATGAAGCAAACATGGCGAGTCAAAAGTGTGGCGATGAATTGCAGAACTTGCAAGGAGCAGAGGATAGTTTTGCCTTCCTGGCGTTGTTTTTCCTTATTTAAGAGACTTTAACTCAGAATGGAGTGCTGTTTGATAATAAAGTAAGTCGGATTTAAATTGAAATGTGAGTTTACATTCAAAAATATGGGTAAACTGGCGTTTGAAGCGAGGACAACGATAAATCAGCTAACAAGATGGAGTCGAAAAATGGCAGCCCACTGGTGAAGAACATCTCAATTCGCTATAAAGCTTCCCAACCTTGAAATTTTAAACCACATGGTCGAAGTAGAGTCGGGAATTGTTCTGGAGAACAAATAGGGCTGATTTTGAATGTTGAAGCGAACAGATTAAGCCAAGACGCAAGGCTTTACTTTACGAGTGCTTCAGATTATTTACATGTCCTTGACAAAAAATATTTTAATTCCCTTTTTCGAGACTTTTGTCACAGGCCGTGATACGGGAATTCTCGCTTGCTGCAGTAAGCCCGAAAACCAAAGAAAAGATTTGTGTAAAGAAATTGTCATTGAAAGTGGCAAGTCTCAACACAGCAGGTTTCGTGTGATACGGTGTTGTCTTCAAAATGGCTCCAAATCTTGTTATGATATCATCTCACTCTGCCCTATTGTGTCTTTGAGTTGGCAAACTTTAACGTCTGAAAATTAAACCACTGAAAAAGCATTAAATTTGAAGCTTTTTTTCAATTTGTATATTGTCATATTGCCCTAAGCTGCGAAAGTTTCAAGTTGATAAAATGACGCGCACAAATAATTCTAACTAGGAAAACGAAACTCAAGTCGGCAGCTCATGCGTTCTCGTGGCCAAATCTTAGAAAATAATTCGTGATACGGGAATACGGGAATAGCCGACACACATATATCAGAAGAATAATTTGAGTTGAACATTTATAATTTAAAAGTGGCAAGGCGCGCGCAAGCGACCAGCAAAGTGAGCCTATTGTCCCCCTGAAATCTGTCACTTCGAGTTAGTTGTTTGTTGGAAGAAGTCATAGGACGTCCCCTCAATGCTATCCAGTCATTGTGGATACATCAAATACTAATTTTGCACAAAAATGTGGAGATTGACAATGATTCGTAGTTAAATTGTTTATTATTTATTTATTTACAATGCACTTACACGTTTTCTTGATACAAAATTTACTCATCTCAGGCAAAGTATTGTTTACATTTGTATAAAACTGCTTCAGGAGAGAAAAAAAAACGAAATTATTACCGATAACGTAATTATATACACTATACCACCAATAGAAATAAATGGTATATAGTTAACTATAAACTAAAAAGGAGATTGACACTGATTCGTATATAGATACATTCCAAAATGACATAACCAGGTAAAACATTTGTGAATGTAATCCATAATGTGAATACATTCAAGTTAACAACAATCTCAGAGAGAGAATAATATCATATTCTGAACTTTAAATAGTACTCAATCTACGGAACCGGATATCCCATTCAGTTGCAATATTTAGACTTATAATACTGGCGTACATACCAGCAAGTAAGTAAATCAGTACTGAGCAAAGTAGTGTTCAAAAGTTGCTTTTTTAAAATAGGATTTTAGATGTGCTGTTTCGATTATGAAGAGGAAGTCATTCTAAAAGTATTTTCCAATAATAGATAGGCAGAATTTTCTTACATTGGAGTTTGGCTATAGCATGAAGAAATAAATACTGCAGAGCTGCATCCTGAGTTGAATGATTATATGTTGCTCCGAAACCAGTAATATGGAAAAAAAATACATGGCTTATCGCCACAAAGACGATCATGCACAAATAAATGTGTACATTTTAGCAATATCGTGACATTTCAATAGTCCTAAGGAAACGTAATGTGGGATGGGGGAACATCATTAATGATTCTAATAACTTTATTTTTGAATTATAAGCTGTGACAATGGGTTTTCATAATCACTATCCCGCAACATAGAGCCCTATAGTAAATATGGCCAAATAAGCGAATAATAGACATTGATTAGACATTGCTGTGACAATGGGTTTTCATAATCACTATCCCGCAACATAGAGCCATATAGTAAATATGGCTAAATAAGCGAATAATAGACATTGATTAGACAATGTTTACTAACAAAAATAAGGAAACCCAAGCTGAAAACAAAGCAGTAATTAGCAGCTCTCGTAACCTGCTGTTGTTTGGTACTGTAATCAGCTTCCGTTGTTTAAAGCCCCATTATACGAGCAATTTTTCCTTGACAAGGAAAAATTGCTCGTGTAGATGGGGAATAGTGGACAAATTTTCCTTGTCAAGGAAAAGCTGGAGTGCTTAAGTCTAGGCTTTTCCTTGACGAGGAAAAATTGTCAAGTCAGAAATTTGCTCGTGTAGACGGACAACAAGGAAAATGTGACAAGGATATTACTTGTCAAGTGCACTTGTCAAGGAAAACGTGTCATATTTTATCATTTACACTACCAAGGAAAACTTGTCAAGGAAAAACTTGTCAAGGAAAACATGCTAGTGTAAATGAGGCTTAAGTCTAAGTCACTGTTTGGGTATCGTTGTAAGTTGTACCAAAATGGGAAAATGCTTTCTTTCATGAAATTTAAGCTTTTAACCACTATTCCATAACTTTAGGGAGCAATATCTGCATTTTTAAACATTTGGA
>NC_090896.1:42454199-42474199 GCF_036669925.1 Montipora capricornis
TTAATAATCAATAAGCTCTATAAAGTTCCACGAGTTTTCGTAGCAGTGATTAAATATTTATTATGATTGAAACAAGGCTAAAATTTAAAGTTATCATATATGCGTTCATGACGAGAATGTCGTTTGAAAATGTCAGTGTTAAAAGCCCCGCTGGCAACTAACTTATTGAAACAACATTTTTTCATCTTGAAGAATAACTGAACAATTTATCGACATTAGAAATTGAGAAATACCGCATGAAGTCTTTTAACAGTGAAAACACCCTCATATTTTTGCTTCCATAAACAGATGGTTTGCCCCGTACCAGTTCCCATAATTTCTGTGCTTCTAAGCTCAGTTGCATTGCAATTAGTTGCATTCTAAAATTCAGAGTTAAAGGTGCCTTCCAGTTTATTACACAACGACGAACATAACTGGCTTTTTTTTGTCTTGTCGCTTCCTATTCGCTCTTCTTTTTATGTCTGTTTTAATCCCTTCTTTATTCCTCTCAATTAGTTCATAGTCCATGGGTATGCTTGTTTTAAAAGGGACAAAACATTAAGATCTCCTATTTACATAATAACAATGACATACAAAACAAGTTACCACATCACAATAAACTTGTCGCCCGAAACATTGATTTCATTGGACTTCCTCCTTAAGCAACACATTTTTAAAGTCAGTTTCATCTGTTTCACTGCGTAACGGGAGCAGCAAATAATTTTCCAAGTCCGTTACAAAATATGCCGAATTTCCACACGTCAAAGTCTTTAAATCTTAGCAGCATAGACGGACTTTGTCATCTGAACCTGGTTTCATGGGGAAGCTTGTATGAGTCCACCATGTAGCTTAATGCATAGACGGGCATTCGAACTGAGATATTTTCCACACTTTCTCCACACTCAGATTGTTTCCCGAGTATGCCCGTCTTACCATTCGGAAAAAAAATCGCTTGATTCCATAATCGAGGTAGACATTTAACAGCTCCTTCATTTCAAGGCGTAATAGGCTCTATAAGAAGAGATAATAGTGACGGCCACAGTAAGGTCGTTTGAAAAAATCAAGTCAGTCAAGTCATGATGATTTTAAAATTAAATAAAAAGAAGGAAAACAATATATATAGAGCGAGAATGAATATTGCTACGATATCATTTGATTTTGGCATTGGTCCTAAGCAACTTGCTTTGAGTCGTTTTTGCTGCACTTAGGATAGGAGTTAGAGGCTTTAATTACTTTGCAACTTTCCTTGGTCATCTGTTGGTTCTCGTCCAGTGTTCTGGCATGGATATTATCAGTTTCCCTAAGAGAAACTAGTGTAGGTTCAGACATGAACACACGCAAAAATACGATCAGGGAAGCAAGGCTCAAACTGAAGGATCCTATGATTTGATGACAAGAAATGTAATAGCCTCACAATTAACTGAAACTACATTCTTTCAATCCATCAACATGGCATTCGCCACAAGCCGTTAATTTTCTCGCTTTGGGGATGGTTCACTGAACGAGCAGGGCTTGGAGAACGTCCGCAGGGTGCAGGGCTATTGACTTTGTTTAGCAAACGAAAGGTACTATAGAGTTTTTAGCGTGATTCCTATTCGCTGGCTATTGACAGTTGACTCTGAAATAGCTTTTTTCCTTTTCCATTCGCTCGCTGAGGGTGTGCTTGTTTTCTTTTAAATTCTCATGCGGTTCAAGAAAAATTCATCGGCAAACTATATCCAGTTTCTTTTAAGAAATAATATACTATTACTATCGCTGAAACTATTGAAAACAGGAAGGTAGTCTAGTACCGAGTAACCTTGCAAAGCTGCGCCAAAATAGCTCTCTCTTAAGTACTGCACATCATTATTATTTAACAATTATTCGCCGAAGGCGAAGTGATTATCGGTGAATATTCACCGAGAAGAAGTCGATGTGAATATTCACCTGTAATCACTGAGCCTGAGGCAAATAATTGTTTTAGTATAAATACACAGGTGATTATTTCAAAAAAGAGAAAAAAAATAGATTTCAACGCGAAATCATCTTCACTTACAGTGGCAAAACGACTACTGGCAGCCATTTTGTCCGTCGAGGTGATTATCGGCTGATAATCCGAGATATAGAGTTCTTTATATCGATGCGAGAAATTTTGATTTTATAGCCATGACGTCATCGACCGTCCGTACAGACGTACGTAACTCCGTACGTCCACCCCTCCATGTATGCTAATTTGACCAGTATCATGCTAGTTTACAGCATTACATCATTCACATTGGACATCCATGTTTTGATCAATTGACAACTATCAAACCAAGGTATCCGCTGACCAGTACACGTGACCATATCGCGGGCCCAAGCTTAGAGCTCACCGAGGTCAGCTGTTTTTTTTTTTTTAATTGACCTCTGACCAGGTACTGATTTTCAATTGGATTGCAAGCTCAAACCAGGTTAACTCATGCACCTAAACATAAGCGAGGCTTCATTTTTCAAGCGCTTTCGATTCTGTGGCTCGAAGCGTTTACACGGCCATACTACGTCAACTATAGTTCTTACACAGTCAACGTTTTTCGTGTTCAGGTGGTAAAACGTTTGGAAAATGTTTTGTTTCTGCATTTTTGGCTGCTTTCAATTCAGTTTGACATATCATGATAGCTGTGGTCCACACTGGCGGCTACGCAGTATTCAAGCCAAGCATCGGACGGATATTAACTTAAAGCTGAGGGTTTATTTTTAATTTTATTAGAGCTGCTGTTTTCTCTGTATTGCGATTTTTGGCATATCTTTAGAAGCTCTGATAAGGTTACATGATGCCTGGAGGACCTATGACTAGAACAGAAGCGAAAGAGAATGATAACGACAAAACAGAATACCAGTAATAGCTCATACTTGGTGGAAGAAGTGGACAAATGCTTTCCTTGGGCACTAAAACGTTTGTTATTTTTACGGATGCGCTATTTAAAGTGGATGCGTATTTTTAAATAGTGGATCGGTTTTTCCTTTGTTCAGGAATGAAAATCAAATTTTTATTGCCAACTGTAATTAAATAAAAATTATCTGTACTATTTTGGACACAAAGATAAACTGAGAACAATAGGCATTTCTCCCGATGAGTTGAACTGTTTGTTTGTTTGTTTTGCTTTAAAATGAGAGCGAACAAGTGCTTTTTTAATCCGTTTGCTAAACTGTTTTTCGATGTGCTTCGACAGTGACAAGAAAAGTTTGTCTGTATATTATAAACACGTAATCGCAATGAGTTCTCGTAAAATTAGGGGGAAATTTCACTAGCTTGTGTTTTCAGAAGTTTGTTTAAAGCACCTAGAGGTAATTTAGTATTGGAGCGGATCTTGTTTGAAGTTCCTTTCTTGGTTGCATTGCCATATTTTGCCGATTCTTGTTTCAAGCCAAGCTGGCGTGTTTCACTGAAATAAATCAAAATGTGAATGATCTCGTTTTCAGACTTGTGGAATAAAGTACATCAGTAAAACTCTTTTTGTGACTTTAAACTGACAAAGTTTTTTCATGGTTTCTAATTTTAGCGTGATTCCTACTCGCTGGGTATTGACAGTTGACTCTGAAATGGCTTTTTTCCTTTTCCATTCACTCACGGAGGTTGTGCTTGTTTTCTTTTAAAACTTGACGTGCGGTTCAACAAAACTTCGTTGCCTAACTGGTGAATTCCAAAGTGAATTTCACTCGAAAAACCGATATCGCATTCATTGCTTTGTGATCGTTTTTTAGCGTAAAATTTACCATGGAATTCACTAGTTAGGCAATGCGAAAAAGTATTGCATGATGAAGAAGGGGGGGAGGAGACAATTTCCAAATGACTCTTCCCCAAATCCCACCAGCCCCATTCCCCCCCCCCCCCCCCTTAACCCATAAAGAAAATAAACCGTCCCTTACTTTGCACCTTAACCCATAAAGAAAATAAACCGTCCCTTACTTTGCAGAGTTTCATCTCCGCCTGCCGATCATCTCCGGAAAATTAAATAAGGGTATGGGATTTTATGGTGCTACACGCCTTACCGTGGCCACCTAACAAAAGTTTTTTACAAAATTGTTTGCCAATCAGGTTGTGTGAATTTGATTGATTGTCACGCCTCCTTGCAAAGTTCACACAGTTGTAAGTTGAACGCTGCATGGGTTGTTGGGTTGACGTATTTACACGTAGTTGTCAAATGTGAAAGTTTGTCGGGTAGCCACGGTGATGAGCGTTGCACTGTAAAGACAAAGTATATTGCGTTTCTAGAGGGCTTTCCTGTTGCTATGGCGATCTACTTTGTCTCTGTAAATGAGTACATCTTTTTAGCAATAATTGGCGTTTCTATAGTACCAAAACGCTGCCATTACGTGCAAAAATAGTATTGTGTAGTCAATCCCTGGAATAAGAAATAGTCTTGCAATTGTTGAAACTGATTTAAAGTAATCAAGTGAAGCTATGATATTCGCAGTTATGAACGCAATTTTTACAATTGCGTAGAGAAGCTTGAAAATTTCAGGACTTCAACGCGGTTTGAACCCGTGACCTCGCGATTCCGGTGCGACGCTCTAACCAACTGAGCTATGAAGCCACTGACGTTGGGAGCTGGTCATTTGTGCGTTCTAATGGTCCCGTGAGGAATGAATCAATGATGAAATGGTATATGAAGTGAATCATATATGAACTGCGGATATGCGAGGTCACGGGTTCAAATCCCGTTGAAGTCCTGGATTTTTCAGGCTTCTCTACGCAATTGTAAAAATTGCGTTCATAACTGCGAAGATCATAGCTTCACTTGATTTCATATCCGCAGTTCATATATGATTCATTTCATATACCATTTCATCATTGATTTAAAGTAAGTTGGATCTAATTTAATACCTATTTCTCTACCATTTTTTCCAGTTTCCTGTGGTCTTCTTACTCGCTTGCTACTATAAAAATGACCAAGATCCTGCACTTTTACAACACAGCAGTGATGTATCTGGTGTGTAGTGTGTGTCGCGCAGACGCTCAGCAGTGCCAAAGTGTGCACTCCACATATGGTATGATGTTAAGAGGCCATGTGTTTGAGAAACGCACTGCTGCAAACATGCTGACCTGCGGACAGTTATGTAACGCCGACATCCGATGTCAAAGCATCAATTACGTCATGAGTCTACATTTGTGCGAGTTAAACAATCGCACAAAGGAGGCGAGACCAAATGATTATGTTCAACACTCAGATCGGATATACGTGACAAGACCTAGTGAAAGAGGTATCGTTACCTTGGTTCTTAACTAATTGTCGTAAAACGAGCCAAGTGGGGTTGCCAATTCGGCCAAGCATGCCCTTTGTACTGACAGAGGGCATAACGAGGAACTATAGATCGTTTTCACTGTCACGCAACAAAAAAATAAAATCGAAATCGTTCAATGAAAAAAGCGAAAAATTTGATATGTTGTAGGAGAGACAAATTCATAAATCACCTCTCCAATTCTCAGGTCTGTGCGATACATCGTTTTCGAGTTATTTGTGGAAGAGTTCCACGCAACTTTAAAGAGTTTTATATGGAGCCGCCTTGTCAATGCACCTCCGTTATGCACTAATACGGTGGCGAGAAATCAACAAGAACAGCTGGAGTTCACTTTGCGATGAAAGCGCTTACTTTTCGTTCATGATATAAGATACATGTGTAACAACACTTCTCGTAATGTAGTTGAACCCCTCAAACTGCTGAGATTCAAAGGGATAGACATTTTTTCAACCAGCTAGCCTTTGTATTATTGTGTCACGCAAGGTGACAATTTGGAAATTCAAAAATGTTGTATTTTCGAAACGAAAGACGTCTGATTTCAAGATCATCTTTAGCCTCCTGTAGATAAAAATTCAAAACAGCTTGCAATTTTGATTTTACAATTTGATAGCGTCACTTTGAAAACCATCGATATTCCGCACTCTTTGCGACTAATGCGTGGGTTCTTTATATCGCTCCACTTAAAGAGGTAATGAACGAAGGCTGTAAAACGGAGAATTATATCATACGAAGGCAGCATGGTGCGGTCTAAAGAGCACTGGGTCTTGATGATGCCGTTCTTAATCCTTTGACTATACCAGGATTGATCAGTATGTAAATTCGCCTCTCAATTTCAATATACTGTCAGGTAGACAAGTATTGAGAATAAAGATTATCGTCATCTTAATTTGAAGACATAATCCTAATATAACACCAAATTCTCATTACCAGCCAAAGAAGAAATCTATTTGGAAGTAGTTAGGGAAGCGAACTCTTAGATCACGGGAGTCTAAGGGTATTTCGCTCTGGCCACTCGCTAGATTTGTGGTCGAAGTTCCTTCGCTTTGTTAACAGTCAACTGGATGCTCCCTCCATTTTCAGCAATTTTCCAGGCCTGAAAGAGAACGCTGGCTCTACCACTTACTCTTATTGTAACGTTGCAAATAGCTAGCAAGTACTGAGAGGGACCCTTCGTGCTACATATTTCATTATGACATGTAAGGAAATACGTATATTTCTAGTTTTTCTTACAGGTTGTTAAAGTGGAGTACCTGAACTAGATTGATGATATCAAACTGAACTTCCACGATAAAAAGCAATTACACATTGTATATATTTAATTTGATGAAAGAGTTCCCACTGCAGGCCCAACTTATTTAAGGTTGCAACTTGCAACTTGCAACTTACTTGAATTTGAACAAATGTTTGCAACTTTACAGTTCCCCTGGGCTCCATCCAAGAGATACCTGCCGAATATTGCTCCGAGATCAAAGCGAGTGAAGGAGACAGCGTGGTCAGTGGCAGGTACTGGCTTGATTCAGTTAAACCAGGCCAAGTTGTATTGGTTCCTTGTGACATGCTGACTGGAGGTGGGTTGCTTGAGACACCTAAGGGGCGCCTTGCACAAAGGCACTTTTTATTTCTATGCCGTTTTCAGGATATTTTAACGTAATGCAAGGAGAAGTGACACCAATGTGGCCAGAGTTCGATTCCCGATCCTGGCGTCATATGTGGGTTGAGTTTGTTTTTGGTTCGGTCCTTGCTCTGAGATGTTTTCACCAGAAAAACAAACACTGCCTAATTACAGTTCGATCCGGAATGCACCGAGAACATGTTGAACGAGCCCCTGAGCTCCCTTAAGGTGTTCCTTGGGTAAACAAATTACAACAACAATTACAACAACAACAAAAATTATTATTTCATTTAACTATCAATCATATAGGACCAAACACAAGTGTTCTACCATTTGGAAAGACTACAAATAATGACATCAAATTATAGAAAATTAACATGATAACATGTCGGTGGTTTTGATACGAAGAAAAGAAAGATTGGAGTTCCCGGAAAAGAGCTTCCTAGAGCAGAGTAAAAACGCCGAGTCTTACCATGGAGTGGAACGAACTCGGGACAGGGAGGCGAGTGTGCTCTCACGACTGAACTAAAAAATGCCTTTCTTAGTATTTTGGGAAAATGAAAACAAAATCAGTCAACAAAAGATGAACATGAATTGTTGAAATGTCGAGGGAAAGAAAAATGCTGGGTAGAAAAACCTTGTGATGGTGATGAGCATGATGACGACCTCGACGACGACGATAAAGATGGCGATGACAATGACGATGACGATGATGATAATAAGGGTGATGAAAAGGTATTTCTCCTTCCTCCTTTTTGTTTTCATAAATGATCTCTTTCATTTCGAGGAAACAGATACAATACCGCTGGGTAGGAAGGAGGGAAGTGTGCTTAACTTTCTAATTCACACAACTTCTTGAATCGTATCTACATTCGTTGTTTTCGGAATCTTTTTCAGACGCAGACGAATGCAACGCTTCAGTCCCAGTCTGTGATGCTAATGCCATCTGCCAAAATACATTGGCATCATTTCATTGCACCTGTAAAACTGGTTTTACTGGAAATGGTTTGAGCTGCCAAGGTAAAGGTGGTTTGTTGTAGTGCGTGATTGCTCCAGTTTTGCCTTTGCTTGGATCAAGCAAAGGCATTTCTCCTGAGTAGGAAGGTATTTCTCCTTCCTCCTTTTTGTTTTCATAAATGATCTCTTTCATTTCGAGGAAACAGATACAATACCGCTGGGTAGGAAGGCGGGACGTACGCTTCACTTTCTAATTCACACAACTTCTTGAATCGTATCTACATTCGTTGTTTTCGGAATCTTTTTCAGACGCAGACGAATGCAACGCTTCAGTCCCGGTCTGTGATGCTAATGCCATCTGCCAAAATACATTGGCATCATTTCATTGCACCTGTAAAACTGGTTTTACTGGAAATGGTTTGAGCTGTCAAGGTAAAGGTGGTTTGTTGTATTGCGTGATTGCTTCAGTTTTGCCTTTGCTTGGATCATCAATTTTAAGAAATTAATCTGACCAAACACAACAAACGCGTACAGTTTGATAAACTAATCATAATAGCCAATTCTTTGTTTACAATTCGGGTCTCATAAACATATGCCTACTGGCTTCTTAATGACCAGCAAGGAAATACAATCTCGTTCCCAGAGTCCGTGATCTTGTGGCAACTGCAGGTGGCGAGAGATGGCGAGAGATACAGAGCTCCGATTCTGGCTGTTCTTTTTGTCTTATTGAGCATTCATAAAAAGAAACGGAAGTGAACAGAGATGGAAGGGGGGGGGGGGGGGGGGGGGGTGTTAGTCTCCAAGCAACTCACCCCGCAGCTGTTTACAAGTAAAAATGTTACGAATCATTTGTAACTGATATTATATGCTTTGCTTGTCACTAGTTTAAAAAAGAGAAGAAAAAAACTGTAGTGCAACTTTTTTTATGCCAATCACTAAGCATCAAGATTGCGCAAGCCAAAATAATATTTCTTTATTCAACTGAAATCCCTCTGCCATTGGTGATTAGTTCATTTGGCTGTCTCTTCGTCTCCCGTAATTGCTTTGGTTTCTCGAGACTTGATTTAAAATGACCCCAGTATCGAAGTAAATTATAAGAATTCGAATTAATGATCTAGATCTGATCTAGATTCGGATTGCCACAATGTATTTTTAGGATTTGTGAACCTATATTTGGCTGAAAGCGCACCTAATTTCACATGTTCTTCATCGCTAACTATTTTAAGTCAAGAGCACACATACATTGCAGCTTTAATTTCTCGCTGTAAAACTTAACATAACCAGCAATCATTTGCTCCACTACCAGTTTGTGCTGTAATCTTACGTTCAGACACTTACTTTCTCACATTCGTGGCCATTGGATGAATAAATATCGATGTCTTCGTGTGGAGGCCACTACTTAAAAGCAAAACCTCCTGAAGGAAAAAGCAAACTGTATGTATTACGTGCGTCGAACTTATGAAGAAAGCTCACAGGGTCGAACGCATAGCATTTCATTCTGTGTCTGAAATATTTGGAACTGTTCTGCTTGTTGTTCATCACGTTTTTTCTAATTTCATATCTCTTCTTACTCCCATAAGACTTCGACGAGTGTACCAGTGGTGCTCACAACTGTATTAATGGAAAAGCTCTCTGCTTAAATACTCTCGGGTCCTATAAGTGCACTTGCAAGTTGGGTTACCGAGGAGACGGTCAGACCTACTGCATTCCAGACGGCAAGTATTCCAAATTAACAATTAATGTCATTGTATCAGCTAATTTGAAAAAGGTCAACAAAGGAACCGATCAATAATCAAATTGAGGGTAGAAGAATTGGTATCCCACATCTCTTTATTCTATTATGTCCGTGATTAGGGTCTCATATCCCTTTCTGATTCTGTATTCCTTATTCGAAACCAATAAGAATAAAAATAGTTATGATAATGATAATGATATATTAGTAAAAGATATTCATTAAAACTACGTACAAGTTCCTTGCGACACGCGGAGAACTCAATGGTGTGACAGGAGTCTAATCCATGAGCAGTAAGCAGAACTGCAAGTTTTCCAGATGTAAACAGAGTCTGCTAAAATTGCCGCTGGAACTACAGTAGTCTTCCTCCTTGTGACGTGGGTCCGGATGGCCCAGGAATAGAAACATAACGCTAACGAAACAAAAAAAAACCATAGACCCATAACATGCTTGAACAATCTTTACAAATGGTATACTGCCTGCCTACTGAAACCCACTAATGAACATCTCAACAAATGTGGGCGCATGCAAGGAGACCAGTGAGGCGCTAAAGAGGAATGCGCGGGCACTGTTGACAACTTATTAATTGATCAGATGGTGTGCCAAGACAGCTAGCGTGGAAAGAAGAATGTAGACATGGCATGGGTATATGTAAGAAAAGCTTACGACAGTGTATATCACCGATGGCTGATAGAAAAGTTCTCACTACACAAATTCCCACTCTGGCTTTGCTAGACGATCCAAAAAAATACTGGGATCTTCGCAAGAACCGAGCAAGGCTATGAAACATCAGAAGTGATTATGTTCAAAAGAGGTCTTCCCCAGAGAGACGCACTCTGCGCAAGACTGTTCACTCTCTGTATTAACTCGATATCATGTATGCTGAGTGCGACGGAAGGCCACAGAATCTCTACGCCAATTGGGCAGAAGATCACACACTTGCTTTACATTGATGATCTCACGTTTTATGCTGCATCGGAAGAGAAAATGAGAAGAGTGGCAAAGAAAGTAAAGTCTTGCATGAAGGATGTTGGATTGCATTGGAACGAAAGTCGAGTGGTACATGTGAAGAAGGGTAACGTAAAATGGGACACAGAAAGTATGTGCGTAGGAGACGAGAAATCTGTAGATAGCCTCAAGCAGGGATCACATTACAATTTCCTTAGAATCATGGAGAACATCAAGCAGGATGATACCTTAGTGTTAGAGATTGTTGGTAAGGCATATATACAAAGATTATCTTGATTTGGTCTAGCCCACAATCTGATTACAACAAGATGGTTGCAACAAACCAGTTTGCAATGCCCGTGCTTACCTAATTAATGACAACCCAGTGTTGGCCGATTATGGCATTACAATAGCTAGACAGTGGAGGTAAGAGCCCCCTAGGATCAACAGCTATGATGTAACTACCAAAGAAGCTAGGAGGACGGGGACTCAAGAGTATAAAGCGAGAGTACAAGCAGGAGAATATTAAGGCTGCCGTGAGATTATACATCAACGAAGATCATGCCATGGAAGTAATAAGAAGATTCGAGGAAAAAGGAGAAAAGACAGGACGACGATCGCTGATAAAAGATTATTAAAGGTGCCAAGATGTATGCACTGGAGCTGGGGTAAAGATTGGGGTAAAGAGTACACCTTGTGTACCCGCAACCAGTCATCACAGATATAGCAACGAACACAGATGTTCCAATTAAGCTTAGACAAGAGAAAATGAGGGGACAGAGAACGAGGCTCCCAGTCCAGCCCTTGGGATATGTCATGTCCACGAAAGTTATTTTTAGACGAGCGGAAGTCTTCCGAGACGTCCGCATGCAAGCCAACCTCGGTCCGATGTTTTAAAGAAAATATATATTTATCAGCCTTCCATCATTTTCTCTTTTCACTACAAAGCAAGACTGCATGCGGACGTCTCGGAGGACAGACTTCCCCTAGAACAAAGACTTCCGCTCGTCTAAAAATAACTTCGTGCACATGACATATCCCGGCCAACGCCTTGAGCCTCCCTCTCTGTACCCTCATTTTCTCTTGGCTTAGAAGAGGTGAGAGGATAACAATGGCAGGGAAGGCTGCTGACCCAGAGATGGGACGACGAAAAAGATTGGCGAGGAGTGCTTTGCTTGGATGACTGATCGGAAAGCAGCGCCCACACATATCATTGCTGGGGTGAATGAGCTGTATCACCAAATGTTACCAACGAAGACCCACCATAAGAGGAAAACAAGGCTTGAGACGGGACAGAACGTCCTGTGTCGGATGTGTAGCAAAGTTCCAGAAACCCAAGCACACGTACTTACAGGGTGCAGTAAACTGGCCCAATGAAAGTGCCTTGTACGTCATGATGCAGCACTTAAAATTATATTTTACGAGATGCTGAAAGACCTGGACCTGGTGACAACGATACCACCATGGTACTCGATGGAACAACCGAAGCCACTTTAAGAGAATGATAACGGAAAGGCGCACTGGGACGTCCCAGTATTCGCACGGAACGTAGAAGTCAGGAACAACAGGATCGACGCAAGAGTTATTAACAAGGAGAAGAAGAAGGTGTACCTATTGGAGATGAGCTGTCCTTGGATAACCAACAGGGAGGAAAAGAGCGAAGCAAAGACAAATAAATACGCACCGCTCCGGTTCGAGCTAAGGCAACAGCACGCTGGATATGACTTAGAGCAGCACAATATCGTGTTAGATGTACTGGGTGGTTGTTCAGAAACCGTGAGAAATAGTAAAAGAGAGCTTACTGCAGAGAAGACGAAGGCTGGCAAGACATTAAACAGAATACAGAAGGCAATTTTAAAGAACTCACTGCATATCGCAAGGTGCTTCAAGATGTTATCGCAATGATTTTAATTGATTTTAAAGTAATGATGGGGACATATAATTGGCTATCAGTTAACCCTCGTGGGAATACCGGATCTCGCAGGAGATCTAAAAATAACTTAAGAGGGATTACGATGGGAATAGGGCCAATATGAGGGTTTACCTCTCTTACCTTCATACTCTCTTGTCTAAAATAGATCGGTCTGTAAAATGTTGTGACACAGGCTTAGTAAGGGAATTGTTCGCTTCTAGTCACGGGCTCCCGATACGCTGCGGTGGTAATTTACTCTTATTTTGTTCACGAAAAATCTTAAAAAATCCACACAAGTCTCAACATTGCTTACTTAGGGGGCTGGGGTCGGGGGAGCCCCAACAGTTTTTTTTTTTCAAAGTGTTCTTCTGGTCAGCTGGTTTAAGAATATCATATCATTCAGGGTGGTAATGCATTAATCGATAATTTCCTGTCACTTGTCTTCGCGTCTGTTGCCACTGATTTAACTACCATAAAATTTAATCCATTATTTAATTGACGGTTCCTTGTTTTGCTTAGAATGCAAAAACTACCAAGTACTGGGCAATGCCGACAGAAAAGTGACAAACGATGCAACGCCTCTTTCTTGCGACAGCACACTTGGGCCAGCTTGGTTTCGCTTCCAAGGAAACGCAGGAAAAAAAATGCTTAATTGGTGTGTCCCTGAAAACAGATGCGGAACACACGCACCTGGGTGGTTAAACGGAGCTCATCCCCAGGCTCACGAGGGCAATGTGACACGACAGGTCTGTTTCCACTATAGTGGGAATTGTTGCATCTGGTCCGCCAATATTCAAGTGCAAAACTGCAGTGGCTACTACATCTATTACATCCATGGAACTTCACCTGATCAATCTTGTTATCTCCGTTATTGCAGCACGGACTGAAGAAACCGAAGGCTCTTAATTTAAAAGGAAGATCAACGATCATACATTTTTGACCAAACAAACTGTTCCCTCGCTGACCAGTGATTTTTCTCTTGCTTTATGTAACCCACTTGCGTGATTAGGGCAAAGGTTCATCTTAATTTCCTGGGATCTTAAGCGTTTGCAGTTACTCCTGTTTTAGTAGAAAATGAGTGGAATTCCTTGAAGTTAGTTTTCGAAACTTACATGACAACTGTAAGGCCATGTGCATACGTTCTATTAGAATTAGTTACAATGTATAAGCACCTATTTTCCTTGTTATTAAATAAGCTTGTTTCGAATTGGTTAGAACAAACTGAGTTTCACACATTGAACAGTTTCACGTAATGAAGAAAGCTGCTGTACCATCGGGGGTCACCCCCTATGTATTATCAACACATCCTTAAAGCGATTGACCGCCTCAATCTAGATCTGACCCTGCTACCAGACTATAACGTTAAAACCTTCTACGCGAAACTCAAAATACAAAATAAAGTTAGCAAATTAATTAACAAATAAGACAATAAAATGCGCAAACAAATAGCACTGTATATAGCTTTCCGCTAGTGTTTTCGAATTAAGTTTCTCGCTTTTAATCATATATTTTAGCCCTTTTAGCAATCTGGAGTGTAAATCAGACGAGGTATCTCCAGAATGCTTTCGCTTATTATTAACATTATACGGTACTTTCACCTAGTTTAGATTTTCACGTTTACTATTAAGCTTTCCTTCAATAATTATATTGTACTTTCACCTAGTTTTGATTTCAACTTTAACATTGTCAAGTAAGGGCAAGCAGAGCTTCCTCTGCCTTGTCCAGTGATCGAAAAAAAAGTATGGCAGGTAATGTTGTCGATCCCCAGGACCGGACCGTTCCGAAACTGAGGAGAACATGGAGATTGCTGGTATCCCGTCTTATGCCCAAATGGCTGGGCGTCGTCGACACTCCAGAGTGTCTAGTCAATTCAGCGTTCATTATGTAACGAAGAATGCTGAACGTCTTAATTACTGACGCAGAAAAGGATTCTATCCATCCGCTGAATATTTTGCCCGAGCGACCATGTACGGCACATTTTTCATCTCTTTCCGACAAGGACACTTCTTTATCCCAAGTGTTTGCCGATCAAAATACAAAATAAAGTTAGCAAATTAATTAACAAATAAGACAATAAAATGCGCAAACAAATAGCACTGTATTTAGCTTTCCGCTAGTGTTAACGAATTAAGTTTCTCGTTTTTAATCATATATTTTAGCCCTTTTAGCAATCTGGAGTGTAAATCAGACGAGGTATCTCCAGAATGCTTTCGCTTATTATTAACATTATACGGTACTTCATTTCTTCTCGTCTTCTTCCTTTAGATATGCTCTATTTTAAATCTGTGGCTGTGATTATGCATGATGTATCAAACAACTTGACAACCTCCTAATATATTTAACCTATTCACCCATCAAGCTGATATTCATCCTTAGGAGACGAGATCATCGCAAAGAGGAGATTATTTTCTTAAACGTTCGAGAATAGATATTCAAAAAAGATCTTTCTCAAGAATTGGCGTTAAAATTTGGAATAGCATATCTTGTGAAGTCCGCCAGATGTCAAAATCTAACTTCAAAAATAATGTTGATGATATCCTCTTACAAAGACTGCTAAAATATGATAATTACATTGATGTTTCGATAATATTGGCAAATTTTGACTCAGGTAGTTAAAAATTTATTTATTCAATTTAAGCTACTTTTTTCATGTTTATTTATGTTATACTGTACAAGTTTTAAGCTGTTCTCCACTGCACTAACTGTATTCTAAAACTAATTTATTTTATTTTATTTATTTATTTTCATGTGAATGTGTAGTTATGTATTTGTAACCATTTTATCTGGAATATTTATTGTAAGCAATGCTCGCCTCGACTAGCTATTGCTAACTGCAAGCATTGCATAGTTTTGTGATATTTTATGCAAAATACACAATAAAACCTGAAACCTGAAACCTGATCTAAAGAACTGTGGTATCCGTGCTGCTGCGGTCAGATGTCTCCAACGTAATCCTAATGGCTTTCTTTCCGTGACGTTTTCCACCAGTGAGTACCGTGATCTCTTCCTTCGTAAATCTTCTTTTATCCGTCGTCATCGTAATTCATCTTCTTCGTGTACCTTTGTTGTCGTGTATGATACTCCCTTCGAGCTTTTTGATGAAGCACTGGCCGATCGTCTCGGCCGCTATGGATCTGTCCTCGGTTCCGCAAAATGATATAAACTACAGGGCTATGAAGACATCAAGAATGGATCATGGCGTTGTTAGAATGGAGCTATCTGAGTCGATTCCATCTTTCCTACGCTTCGGCAGGAAGCTTCTTAGAGTCAAACACGAAGGACAGGTTCCTACTTGCAGAAAGTGCCATCTTCCCGATCATGTCGCAAAGGTGTGCCCTAACGTGGTATGCTTTAACTGTGACCAACTGGTTCACACCTTCAGTGACTGTAAAGAAGAAATCAAATGCAGTGTTTGCAAAGAGAAAAGAGGACGGCCAATACGCCATTGATTGTAAATTAACTTGGTGGCGGCGCCCTGAAAAAGTTGACAGTGGTGATAATGATGCTGCTCCTGCTCCCCTTCCAGAGTCTCGACCGTCATAGTCTCTCCCGCAGCCTCCTTCTGATGAGCCTTCTTCCGATGGCCCGCCTCCTTCAATCCCTTTATCGCAGTCTTTACCTCATGTTCCTCCTTCACAGCCTCCTTCGCAGTCTTCTCCTGATGTACCTCCTACACCTTCCTGTGTTTTCCTCTCATCAGAATCATCACCGTAAACATCTTCTGGTCAGCCTTCATCACTGTCCCAGAACAACCCAAAGCAGCCCTTCGCACAGCCCTAGCAGTCTTCTCAGTCTACACAATCGTCTCAGTCCCTCCTTTCGCCTGTTGAATCGCCGTCCCTGTCTATTCCTTTGTCCCAAGAGCCTTCTGTTCCGTCGAGCATCATTTCTGGCTCTCCTACTTTGTCTGATCTACAGCTTGTCGCTGCAGCTGATTCGCAACGTTCTACTGCTTCTGATCAAGCTATTGCTACGATGGAGATTCCTGACGATCCTGGCCCTACAGCTCCGCTGCGCCCATCACAGATTCCTATCCGTCCTCCACCTCTCGAGTTGCACCGAAACGCAAGCCTGCCATGTTAGACTTCACAGATGGTCCACTGCGCGTAAATCAACTCCGCTTATGCCGGTCAGTTCTTGTAAAAAGACTAAGAACCCTCACCCTTCATGAGTTCCAAAATTCTTTCCTTAAATTCTCGTGGTTTTAGTTAGCGTTTCCAAGATAATCTCATTCATAGTCTTCGCACCTCTTATGACGTTTTCTGTTTTCAGGAAACGCAGATTACTGATCCTTAGGTTTTCCGTGTTTTCTCTTGTACCTGGCGTGGACCTTGTTTTTGGTTTACTGCTGCAGGAAAACAAGGTGGTGTCCTTACTTGCCTTTCTGAATCTTTTTCCGGCAACGTCAGTCGCTGGAAAAGATACACGTCGGGGAGGGTTATTAGTCTATTTTTAAAACTTGACGATCTAAGGATTAATTTAATTAACATTTATGCTCTCATCAACTTGGCCGAAAAGAAAGTGTTTTTTAGAAGTTTGCACGAATACTTTTTATCTCCTGATGTCTTAATAATTGCTGGTGATTATAATTGTTACGATCACAACCTTGATAAGTTTGGCGGCAACTTTGTGCCTACTAAGTGCCTTACTGATTTTCCTTCAGCCTTTTCTTTAACTGATGTCGGGTCCAAGCTTCATCCGAGATTGTGCCAGTGACCATGGTTTAATTCAGATTTTTCGATTGGTTCGCGTTGAGATAATTTTTTTGTTTCTAAAATTTTCATGCCTTCTGTTGTTTCTTGTGAAATCAGCACTTGTGTTTTTTCCGACCATTATTTTGTTTGTCTTTCCTTCCAGCCCACTGGAATGACTTCCGTGGTCCTGGCATTTGGAATTTTAATAATTCACTTTTGAATGATGTTGTGTTTTGCAACTATATTTAGAATTGTATCACAATCACTTAGCCAATTGCTTGCAACTCTTTCCCTCGGTTAAAGTTTTGTGGGACTTTTTTAAAAAATCCATCCGCTCTGAGATATTTTTTTTTTAAAAGAGCAGGGATCTCACACACGAGCGTGTTCTTTTACTTAACCGGATTATTAAGCTAAAACTTCAGCTTACTTATGGTAATCCCTCAGTTAGTCCTGAAATTTCCGAGCTCGAAAGTAAGCTGAATTAAGGCTCTTACCTTGGAAGAGTTAGACGGTTCTAAAATCCGTGCTAGAGTTCAGTGGCTTGAGGAGGGAGAAAGGCGTAAGCGATTTTTCTTTAAGCTTGAACGTGAACGCTTTGAGCGTAATATTGTTTCTTCTATTCTTAATTCTGATGATGTAGATGTGTTCACGTGTGAAGAAATTGAACGTGCGCACGTGCACTTCTATTCAGATCTTTTTACTGATGAGCCTATTGACGCGTTTTTTAAACAGCGTTGTTTAGAATCCGTTGAAAAGTCCCTTTCTCCGCCTCAACGAGCTCCGTGCGAGGGATCCTTGTCGCTTGACGAATTAACTAACTTTGTTAAGAGTCTAAATACCGGGAAGCCACCGGGATCTGACGGACTATCAGTTGAATTTTATCTTCATTTTTGGGAGACTTTTGGTCCCCTTTTACTCCGTGTTTCTAACCAGTGTTCCTCCGATGGCGAGCTTTGTGGCTCAATGAAAGGTAGCGTCACCCGCCTTATTTTTAAGAAGCGTGGTGATATTAGGCACTTAAAAAACTGGCGGCCCATCTCTCTTTTGAATGTGGACTATAAGATTATTTCTAAAGCGATCATTTATCGTCTTTCCGAAGGTCTTGAATATATTGTCCACGCTGATCAGACTTGCTCCGTTCCTGACCGAAGTATTTTTTCTAGTGTTACTCGTTTGCGTGATGTTTTGGACTACATTCAACGGACGGATGAATCCGCAATCTTAGTCAGCCTTGACCAGGAGAAAGCCTTTGACCGTGTCAACCGTTCCTTTCTCTTGCATCTTCTCCAGGTTTATGGTTTTAGACCCGAGTTTTGCCGGTGGATGTCAACATTTTACAATGGTGCCTTTACGCAGATTATCTTAAACGATTGGCTATCTCAGAGGATTTCTCTTGCGTGTGGGGTGCGTCAGGGGGAGCCTTTGTCTCCCTTACTTTATGCCCTTTGTGTTGAGGTATTAGCGTCCCTCATTCGCCGTTGTCCAGGGCTTGAGGGGTTCCTCCTCCCCGGTGCCAGAGGGCGGCAAGCACGTGTTCGCTTGTATCCCGATGACACTACGACTGTACTCAAGGATCTTCGATCCCTGTCTAATCTTTTTAGCTATGTTAATGTCTATGAAAGGGGCGCCGGTGCCAAACTGAATCGCACCAAAACTGAAGCATTGTGGCTGGGGGCCTGAAGGTTTCGTTCTGATGAGCCTTTGGGCCTCACCTGGGTTAAGAAAATGAAAATCTTGGGGGCAGTGTTTGGCACCATCCCTACAGAGCACTTTAATTGGCAGCTTAATTTGAGAAACTGTAGAAATCCCTCAATCTCTGGAAGTCGAGATCCCTATCCCTTCCCGGTAAGGCTCTAATTATCAATACACTTGGTTTGGGCAAGCTGCTTTATCTTGCCAGAGTTCTTACTCTTCCAAAATGGGTCATGGCCCTTCCTATAGGACTCAAAAATGGAGACGGTGAGTCGTAACTCTTGCTTTTTGAAATTGAAATTTGGGGGTGTCAATCTTGACAATCTCGTCTTAAAGGCCCAGGCTTTGAGATTGGCGGGGATGGCCTCCTTGCTTAATTCCCCTGATGATTCTAGTTTTTTTTTTCGATGCAAATACTTTTTGAGGCGTTGCTAGTCCTCCCTGCGTCCATAATGGTCTTCCTTACGCGATAACTTTTCTCCCAGTGCTTCTTCTCCAACTCCCTTTTACGAGGCCTGTCTTGATACTCTATCCAGGATGGGAGACAGTGCCCTAGTTTGTAAAACCTTGTATCAAAAGCTACTTTCAATCAACCCATCCCCGCCAATCTTGCCGCGTCAATGGTCCCAGGTCATTGGGCCAGGGTTCTCCCTAGATGGTCATTGGTCTCTCGTCCGGGACCCCTTCACTGAGAACTATAAGAACGATGTCTTTTGGCTTATTATCCTCAGCGGCATCAAGGTGGGTGATTCCCTTTTCAACTGGGGTTGTATCTCATCTGGTCACTCTGCCTCTTGTCCGCGACGAGAGACCATTGACCATTGTTTCTTAAATTGTCTAAGGGTCAGAAGAGTCTGGCTACACTTTGTGCCAGTTCTCTCCCTGTTGCTTGGTAGCAGTTTGTTGCAAACCTTTTAACGGTTTTTTTTTTCTTCCGCTGGCCCTCTCTTAGTGCTAAGACGGCTCGGCTCGCGCGCCATTTGACGAAATCCATTCTTCTATGGCATTTGGACCTTTGGAAACAGGGCCACTTTCTCTAATGGCAAAGAAGACCACTGTGCCATCATCCGTTATGTTTTCTGTGATCTTAAGCAGAGAGTCTTCTTGGATTATAACTCTTTTTTTCTGAATCTCGCTTCCATGATGTTTAATATGGGTCTTGGGCGGTTTTTGTGCCATGGTGAATGGATTTCCTCATATCAATATTTAGAAGTA
>NC_090896.1:42479199-42481699 GCF_036669925.1 Montipora capricornis
CATCGAAAAAAGTCGCTTTATAGTTTAAAGAAAATTGTACTAATTAACTTTCCCCGAAACCTTTTTTTGTTATTTTTCAATTGTGCAGGTTTAATTTCAGGTTTGCGCGGTTTTACGAGGTATTTTCGTTCCGGTGTGTTGCGCGCGCTACTTTTGATAGAAATTTGATTCATTCAGCTGACGCGTGTTTTTTAGTTATGGTGTGTGTACTGCACGCGCACGCGTCCCTATTACATCCAATGTCGCTGTTTCGACATGTTGTGGGGATACGCAAACACTCTTGGAATTTTTTACCTCAAATTCGGCCAAGAAAATGTCCCCAGTTTCCACTCTCCCTGCCGGAAACGTTTGCTCGATCGCGGGAATTTCAAATTTTGGGCACAAGGGCTCAACTTTCCTTGCTTCTAGCGAAGGCCTGAGTCTGAACATGGTTTTTATCGGCAAACAACAGAATTCAATGTACTTCAAGTTTTGTTTTGATATATAATGTGGCCAACAAAGGGGACTAATGTTGCGCATGCGCCTCATCACCACGAAAATCCCTTGAAATTCAGTCAAATTCATTCGAAACGCGGGAACATGAGAAATGGCGGATGTAGTGCTGGCCTCGTTAATATTCATCGCATGTTTCCACAAGGATGGCAAACAATAAATGCAAAGATGATGAGTCATTTGAAAGACTTGGGCATTACCTTATCTTTATGACTGATACTGGTTCAATACAACGGGAAATACGGCGACGGATCACAAAGTGAGTCAAAAGTGTGGCGATGAATTGCAGAAATTGCAAGGAGCAGAGGATAGTTTTGCCTTCCTGGCGTTGTTTTTCCTTATTTAAGAGATTCTAACTCAGAATGGAGTGCTGTTTGATAACAAAGTAAGTCGGATTTAAATTGAAATGTGAGTTTACATTCAAAAATATGGGTAAACTGGCGTTTGAAGCGAGGACAACGATAAATCAGCTAACAAGATGGAGTCGAAAAATGGCAGCCCACTGGTGAAGAACATCTCAATTCGCTATAAAGCTTCCCAAACTTGAAATTTTAAACCACATGGTCGAAGTAGAGTCGGGAATTGTTCTGGAGAACAAATAGGGCTGATTTTGAATCTTGAAGCGAACAGATTAAGCCAAGACGCAAGGCTTTACTTTACCAGTGCTCCAGATTATTTACATTTCCTTGGAAAAAAAATATCCTAATTCCCTTTTTCGAGACTTTTGTCATAGGCCTTGATACGGGAATTCCCCCTTGCTGCAGTAAGCCCAAAAACCAAAGAAAAGATTTGTGTTAAGAAATTGTCATTAAAAGCAGCAAGGCTCAAAACAGCAGGTTTCGTGTGATACGGTGTTGTCTTCAAAATTGCTCCAAATCTTGTTATGATATCATCTTACTCTGCCCCATTGTGTCTTTGACTTGGCAAACTTTAACGTCTGAAAATTAAACCACTGAAAAAGCATTCAATTTGAAGCTTTTTTCAATTTGTATATTGTCATATTGCCCTAAGCTGCGAAAGTTTCAAGTTGATAAAATGACGTGCACAAATAATTCTAACTCGGAGAACGAAACTCAAGTCGGCAGCTCATACGTTCTCGTAGCCAAATCTTAGAAAATAATTCGTGATACGGGAATCGCCTTTAACAGCCGACACACAAATATCAGAAGAATAATTTGAGTTGAACATTTATAATTTAAAAGTGGCAAGGCGCGCGCAAGCGACCAGCAAAGTGAGCCTATTGTCCCCCTGAAATCTGTCACTTCGAGCTAGTTGTTTGTTGGAAGAACAGTCATAGGACGTCCCCTCAATGCTATCCGGTCATTGTGGATACATCAAATACTAATTTTGCACAAAAATGTGGAGATTGACACTGATTCGTAGTTAAATTGTTTATTATTTATTTATTTACAATGCACTTACACGTTTTCTTGATACAAAATTTACTCATCTCAGGCAAAGTATTGTTTACATTTGTATAAAACTGCTTCATGAGAGGTAAAAAAAAAAGAAATTATTACCGATAACGTAATTATATACACTATACCACCAATAGAAATAAATGGTATATAGTTAACTATACTAAAAAGGAGATTGACACTGATTCGTATATACCCTGCGAGCAGAGGCCCTTCGATCTTCCTAGATAAGTCGGGAAGAGGAAGGAACCTCTGCCAGCCGCCTCGACATTTCGTGTTGAGCATGCGTTAAAAATTCAAACGTAACGTATTCGGGAGTCAGTCACGCCTGACTAGTAACCGCAAAACCACAAAACCAAAACAAACAGTAACGGATATTTTCGAACAACTCTGGCAAACACACGACAACCAAGGAATCATTTCCTCAAGATAGTTCAAGTTTTTAAATTGCCATTTTAATTTTTACTGAAAAAATTAATAGGTTTCTCAATTCTGGTAAACTAGCTTCTGTAACCGACATACGGAAAAATTCTCATGGGAATTTAGACAGTTTAAAAATTGTCACGCTGTTGTAAATTTAAAAAATATCG
>NC_090896.1:42486699-42506699 GCF_036669925.1 Montipora capricornis
ATTGACCTTAAAATTACAGAAGGAAAAAAAAAGTATCTACATAGCGATAAGATCGCCTAGTAACATTTTCCGAGACCGTTTTTGCTGCGCTTTATGATAACGGAGACAGTAGAGTGAATTAATTTTCAACTTCCCTTAGTTCGTGTCCACTGTTCTGGGATGGACGTTTTCGGTAAGTTTCTTCTTATGTTTCCCTGAAAGAAAACAGGGTAGGTGTCAGACAAGAAAACATCTAACTTGTCCAAATTAACAATTTTTGTTGCTAGAGTTTTCGACTCAGGAGAGAAGAACAACGCTGGGTAAGAGACAATCAAGGTAAGGGGCTTTCATGTTTAACTTATTATGAAGTTTCAGTCAAAATGCTTTTTCTGATCCAAAAAGCGTAGCTGACACTGACTTCACATTATCTGAAGAATGCATTCTATCAAGTTTTGAACGCCTACAAAAGTCAGAATCCTGCCTTTTAAATTAATAATCAATAAGCTCTATAAAGTTCCACGAGTTTTCGTAGCAGTGATTAAATATTTATTATGATTGAAAGGAGGCTAAAAGTTATCATATATGCGTTCATGACGAGAATGTCGTTTGAAAATGTCAGTGTTAAAAGCCCCGCTGGCAACAAACTTATTGAAACAACATTTTTTCATCTTGAAGAATAACTGAACAATTTATCGACATTAGAAATTGAGAAATACCGCATGAAGTCTTTTAACAGTGAAAACACCCTCATATTTTTGCTTCCATAAACAGATGTTTTGCCCCGTACCAGTTCCCATAATTTCTGTGCTTCTAAGCTCAGTTGCATTGCAATTAGTTGCATTCTAAAATTCAGAGTTAAAGGTGCCTTCCAGTTTATTACACAACGACGAACATAACTGGCTTTTTTTTGTCTTGTCGCTTCCTATTCGCTCTTCTTTTTATTTCTGTTTTAATCCCTTCTTTATTCCTCTCAATTAGTTCATAGTCCATGGGTATGCTTGTTTTAAAAGGGACAAAACATTAAGATCTCCTATTTACATAATAACAATGACATACAAAACAAGTTACCACATCACAATAAACTTGTCGCCCGAAACATTGAAGGCGTAATAGGCTCTATAAGAAGTGATAATAGTTACGGCCACAGTAATGTCGTTTGAAAATATCAAGTCAGTCAAGTCATGATGATTTTAAAATTAAATAAAAAGAAGGAAAAAAATATATATAGAGCGAGAATGAATATTGCCACGATATCATTTGATTTTGGCATTGGTCCTAAGCAACTTGCTTTGAGTCGTTTTTGCTGCACTTAGGATAGGAGTTAGAGGCTTTAATTACTTTGCAAGTTTCCTTGGTCATCTGTTGGTTCTCGTCCAATGTTCTGGCATGGATGTTATCAGTTTCCCTAAGAGAAACCAGTGTAGGTTCAGACATGAACACACGCAAAAATACGATCAGAGAAGCAAGGCTCAAACTGAAGGATCCTATGATTTGATGACAAGAAATGTAATAGCCTCGCAATTAACTGAAACTACATTCTTTCAATCCATCAACATGGCATTCGCCACAAGCCGTTAATTTTTCGCTTTGGGGATGGTTCACTGAACGAGCAGGGCTTGGAGAACGTCCGCAGGGTGCAGTGCTATTGACTTTGTTTAGCAAACGAAAGGTACTATAGAGTTTTTAGCGTGATTCCTATTCGCTGGCTATTGACAGTTGACTCTGAAATAGCTTTGAGGTGATTATCGGCTGATAATCCGAGATAGCGAGTTAATGAGAGCGACCGATTTTGTATAATCACCTGTGTATTTATACTAATAATCATTATTCTTAGATGCATAAGAAACTTTTCACCGATGGCGCAAAAAATTGGTTATACTTTTCATTTCGGTGAGATGATGTACACATGAAACGTGAGAAAGAGTGATTCGCACAGATGCTCTCTGATCAAAGTCAGGGTCATTTGTCAGCGAACTTTTCTGGTCAATATTTTCGCTAGCAGGGGAGGGGGGAAGGGACGGGGAATAATGAAAAATGATTTTATTATACATGTGTATGACAGGAATTATTTCCTTTCTGAGAAAATGATGTCCACTCATTCAGCCCGATGAGAAAAGGCTTTTCTCGATTGCATGCATTACATAATTAAGAGAGTAAAATAAGAGGGGAGTCTTTCTTTGGTTAATAAATGAAAAAAAAAAAAACGATTTTCACACTTGAAAAAATAATTACTACCGGACATTACATGTCAAACAACCGGACGTCCGGCCTGAAACGAAACCCCTGCAAAGGTATCGGGGAAAGAGGGATAAGTCAAGGTGTATTTAATAATTCACCAACAGTGGATCTTAATCATCAATAAAAGACAAACATATCGTATTTACACCTAGTCAATTTGCTATATATTAAGTTGGATGATGAGGGATCGATGAAGACAAAACTCACGATCTTTTTAGACCTCAAAAGATTAAGATCAAAGAAAGAAATCGGGATAAATTGAAAGGTAGGAATTAGTAGCTAAATTGTTTAAAAATAACGTACATTTCTCCTTTTTATGGGTGTGACTTTTTAATTATCAAGAGCAAGAATTAAAATTTCAAGCGAAAAGTTAGATGGATAGTGCTATCCACCGAATAAACCACTGCCCAGCGGTTAAACACTAGCAAAACCGATTGCGTTATCCAGTGGATAGAGATTTATCCGGCGTATAGCGCTATCCATCGTTTTAACAACTGGGGCCAGGACGATAACTTTGCCGCCGAAAATTTGGATTTGAACATCGGCCTTTCTGTTTCACTGGGTAACAGGCCTAGACGATTACTTGCAATTCGCTTGCGACAAAAGAAGTGCTCAATTTTGAAAATTCAAGTCCTTGCGCATGCAGTATAGCCGGACAAAATACAATCATCTTAATATAGTTTAATGGCATAGCTGGCACTAGTTAGTCCATGTAGGCAATATTTGCCATAGTTTCCACACTTTTCCGCATTATTTCCGCACTAACATTGTTTCCCGAGCGTCCCAGTCTAACCGTTCGAAAAAATACTTCTCGTCAGTGATTTTCTTAATTAATTAACCGGGATTAACTTCTATTCACATCTCCTTGTCGTTCGTTACAAGGATTGAAAGTATCCTATAAGAGAAGATAGCAGTGACGGCCACAAAAATGTTGTTCCAAAGCATGCTTTCAGCATTAATTATTGACCTTAAAATTACAGAAAGAAAAAAAAAAGTATCTACACAGCGATAAGATCGCCACGATATCGGGCCTAGTAACATTTTCTGAGACCGTTTTTGCTGCACTTTATGATAACGGACACAGTAGAGTGAATTAATTTTTAACTTCCCTTAGTTCTTGTCCACTGTTCTGGGATGGACGTTGTCGGTTAGTTTCTTCTTATGTTTCCCTGAAAGAAAACAGGGTATGTGTCAGACAAGAAAGCATCTAACTTGTCCAAATTAACAATTTTTGTTGGTAGAGTTTTCGACTCAGAAGAGAAGAACAACGCTGCATAAGAGATAATCAAGGTAAGGGGCTAAAATTTACTGTTTAACTTATTATGAAGTTTCAGTCAAATTGCTTTTTCTGATCCAAAAAGCGTAGCTGACACTGACTTCATACATGAGGAGCTTAAGCCGACTCAGGAATTCTCGGCTGGACGTCTCCTGACGGTGTAGATATCCATCAACAAAGGCTAAAAACATTGCAGGGACACGCAACCATTTTTTGTTCTATAGGATTTATGGATTAACTCTCTCACCCGGGGAAAAATGATACAGGTCGCCATCGTCTCTCGCCGACCAGCACTACTTCGACGCTCCTCGCCGCTGGTGAGCGAAAAGACCTCTGGCATCCAGGGTAAAATGTTAGCCAATTTGTCGAAGGAAAGTTTTTCCAGCTCTTTCGAAGAAAGATTTGTCGCCTTCAAGTCGGTAATTTTTTGCGGGAAAATGGTGATCACGTTCCGAAATTTGGCGGGTCTAATCTGCAGATCGCAGGTTGCAGGTCACAGGTTGCAGTCATTGTTTTACCAATACAGAAAGTATCCTAAACATTCTTAAAAGCTAACCTTACTTCTAAGAATGTTTAGGATACTTTCTGTATTGGTTAAACAATGACCTGCAACCTGTGACTTGCGACCTGCAGATTAGACTCGCCGTCCGAAATTCTGGCAAAAACGTGGACGAAGCTTACGGAATAACTTTGGTTGGCCTCTGTGGGGGGATTAATTGAGCAGTGTTCGTCTGAATGTCATGGATTTCTGTATTCATGTTTTCAAACGAGTTATGGAGGCAGTAAACAATGTTGACGTCGGGGAATTCGGTGCAGGAAGCCTTCCCGGTATACAGGCTCACGCTCAAACGTTGAGGTAAAATAATTGCTGTTAAGTTCAATTTCATGATATCAGGATATCATGATAGCAGCTAGAAAATTGATAAGTCTGTGATTAATATTGAATGTGCCTCCCTGTGACATGCTGGGAAATCAATTAGCCCGGAATGAAATTTTACACAGCTACAATTGGGCATTCTAAATTTCCCAGTTCCTCAGTTATCGAGTTCCATAAGTATACAACTCAAAAATGGTTTGCTTTAAAATCAGAAAAGAACCAATTCACCGTTGCTTTTGAGAAAAGTGTATGCCAGGCAAAACAAGTTGCATCTCGGTAGCCTGAAAGTTAACTGAGAAAACAATTTGCCTGTGTTTAAATGAACAAATACACCAATACATCACCAACGTTTTATGTTTAACTGGAGAATTATGTTCGAAGGTGTAATAGCTGATGCTGAGTTTTATTCCTCAGTTATCGAGTTCCATAAGTATAAAACTTAAAAATGGTTTGCTTTAAAATCAGAAAAGAACCGATTCACCGTTGCTGTTGAGAAAAGTGTATGCCAGGCAAAACAAGTTATATCTCGGTAGCCTGAAAGTTAAGAAATAATTTGCCTGTGTTTAAATTAACAAATACACCAATACATCACTAACGTTTCATGCTTAACCGGAGAATTAGGGAAGCAGATGTTCGAAGGTGTAATAGCTGTTGAGTTTTATTGCTCAGTTATCGAGTTCCATAAGTATAAAACTTAAAAATGGATTGCTTTAAAATTAGAAAAGAACCAATTTACCGTTGCTGTTGAGAAAAGTGTATGCCAGGCAAAACAAGTTGCATCTCGGTAGCCTAAAAATTAACTGACAAAATAATGCCTGTGTTTAAATTAACAAATACACCAATACATCACTAACGCTTCATGTTTAACCGGAGAATTATGTTCGAAGGTGTAATAGCTGTTGAGTTTTATTCCTCAGTTATCAAGTTCCATAAGTATAAAACTTAAAAATGGATGGCTTTAAAATCAGAAAAGAACCAATTCACCGTTGCTGTTGAGAAAAGTCAGTGTATGCCAGGCAAAACAAATTGCATCTCCGTCGGTAGCCTGACAGTTAAGAAATAATTTGCCTGTGTTTAAATTAACAAATACACCAATACATCGATCACTTACCTTTCATGTTTAACCGGAAAATTAGGGAAGCAGATGTTCGAAGGTGTAATAGCTGTTGAGTTTTATTCCTCAGTTATCGAGTTCCATAAGTATAAAACTTAAAAATGGATTGCTTTAAAATCAGAAAAGAACCAATTCACCGTTGCTGTTGAGAAAAGTGTACAAGTTGCATCTCGGTAGCCTGAAAGTTAACTGACAAAATAATTTGCCTGTGTTTAAATTAACAAATACACCAATACATCACTAACGTTTCATGCTTAACCGGAGAATTAGGGAAGCAGTTGTTCGAAGGTGTAATAGCTGTTGAGTTTTATTTCTCAGTTATCGAGTTCCATAAGTATAAAACTTAAAAATGGATGGCTTTAAAATCAGAAAAGAACCAATTCACCTGTGCCGTTGAGAAAAGTGTATGCCAGGCAAAACAAGTCGCATCTCCGTCGGTAGCCTGACAGTTAAGAAATATTTTGGCTGTGTTTAAATTAACAAATACACCAATACATCGATCACTAACGTTTCATGTTTAACCGGAAAATTAGGGAAGCAGATGTTCGAAGGTGTAATAGCTGTTGAGTTTTTTTCCTCAGTTATCGAGTTCCATAAGTATAAAACTTAAAAATGGATTGCTTTAAAATCAGAAAAGAACCAATTCACCGTTGCTGTTGAGAAAAGTGTATGCCAGCAAAACAAGTTATATCTCGGTAGCCTGAAAGTTAAGAAATAATTTGCCTGTGTTTAAATTAACAAATACACCAATACATCACTAACGTTTCATGCTTAACCGGAGAATTAGGGAAGCAGATGTTCGAAGGTGTAATAGCTGTTGAGTTTTATTTCTCAGTTATCGAGTTCCATAAGTATAAAACTTAAAAATGGATTGCTTTAAAATCAGAAAAGAACGAATTCACCGTTGCTGTTGAGAAATGTGTATGCCTGGCAAAACAAGTTGCATCTCGGTAGCCTGAAAGTTAACTGACAAAATAATTTGCCTGTGTTTAAATTGACAAATACACCAATACATCACTAACGTGTTAAGGTTTAACCGGAGAATTATGTTCGAAGGTGAAATAGCTGTTGAGTTTTATTCCTCAGTTATCGAGTTCCATGAGTATAAAACTTAAAACATGACGGTTTGCTTTAAAATCAGAAAAGAACCAATTCATTGTTGCTGTTGAGAAAAGTGTTTGCCAGGCAAAACAAGTTGCATCTCGGTAGCCTGAAAGTTAAGATATATATAATTTGCCTGTGTTTAAATTAATTTGAAATATGGAGAATAAAGAAATAATTTTCCATGTTTTAATTACATGATGCTGGCCGTTGTAAACCGTGTGTTAGAAAATATTTCAGATTGATTTACTGTGCCTCTGGACTATTTTGACACATCACTCAAAATTAATTTAAAGTAATTTGAGTTTTTTGTCGTCATTAAAACTTTATGATGAAGTCGGCCCAACAAATGTGTCGAGATTAACACCTCTCTCTCCGTTTGTCTCTTCCTCTGCCTTTTTGGTGTGAGTCTTGTTACAACTCCCACTGAGATTTTGGTATTTTTTTTTACCTAAACAGCGGGGATCCACATTCCTGACCCAAGTTAAGCTCCTCATAGTCTGAAGAACGCATTCTATCAAGTTTTGAACGCTTACAAAAGTCAGAATCCTGCCTTTTAAATTAATAAGTTTCCTAGCAGTGATTAAATATTTGTCATGATTCAAACAAGGCTAAAAGTTATCATATATGCGTTGATGACGAGAATGTCGTTTTTGAAAATGTCAGCGTTAAAAGCCCCGCTTCTTTAACTTTGAAGAATAACTGAACAATTTATCGACAGTGGAAATTGAGAAATACCGCATGAAGTCTTTTAACAGTCAAAACACCGTCATATTTTTTCTTCCATAAACAGATGTTTTGCCCCGTACCAGTTCCCATAATTTCTGTGCTTCTAAGCTCGGTTGCATTGCAATTAGTTGCATTCAAAAATTCAGAGTTAAAGGTGCCTTCCAGTTTATTACACAACGACTAACATAAACCTTTTTTTTTGTCTTGTCGCTTCCTATTCGCTCTTCTTTTTACATTTGTTTTAATCCCTTCTTTATTCCTCTCAATTAGTTCATAGTCCATGGGTGTGCTTGTTTTAAAAGGGACAAAACATTAAGATCTCCTATTTACACAATAACCACTGACATACAAAAACAGTTAATAATAAACTTGTCGCCCGAAACATTGATTTCATTGGACTTCCTCCCTAAGCAACACATTTTAAAAGTCAGTTTCATCTTTTTAACTGCGTAACGGGCCTAGCAAATAATTTTCCAAGTCCCTTACAAAATATGCCAAATTTCCACACGTCAAAGTCTTCAAATCCTAGCAGCATAGATGGACTTTGTCATCTGAACCTGGTTTCATGGCGGAGCTTGCATGAGTCCGCCATGTAGCTCAGTGCATGGTCGGGCATTCGAACTCAGATATTTTCCACACTTTTCCCGAATTTCTCCACACTCAGATTGTTTCCCGAGTATCCCCGTCTTACCATTTGAAAAAAAAATTCGCTTGATTCCATAATCGAGGTAGACATTTAACAGCTCCTTCATTACAAGCTATAAAAGGATCTATAAGAAGTGATTTTACAAGAACTCATTGTGATTACGTGTTTATAATATAAGGGCAAACTTTTCTTGTCACTGTCGAAGCACATCGAAAAACAAATGAATGAAGGGGGTAGTTTCTAAAGAGACTGTGGTGCTGCGTCGGTGGGGAAGTAGTATACAAAAATTTGGTTTTATCAACGGAGTTGATAATGTGAATGGGCCACCGTACAGAGATTCTAAGCTCGAAACGTCAGCTTTTAGAATCTTTGTACGGTGGCCCATTCACATTATCAACTCCGTTGATAAAACCAAATTTTTGTATACTACACTGTTATTTTCAAGGAGTAGATTTAACTCCAAAAAGGGAGTTAAAAAAAAAAGGTACAAAACCACTCCATTTTTGGAGTAAAATTCACTCCGGTAATGCTTACTCCGTTTTTGGAGTAAAATGTACTCTTATATCTTTTACTCTTTTGTTGGGGTAAAAATTTACTCCAGTATTGTTTACCCCTCCTGTGGTGTAAAATTCACTCCAATACAAGAGTAAATTTTATCCTTCTATTGGAGTGAATTGAACTCTTTAAATGGAGTTCAATTTACCCTTGACAGAGTTAAATTAACTCCAAAACTGGGGTGAGACAAAAAGGTACAAAACCACTCCTTTTCAAGAGTAAAATTTACCCTCTTAAACTTTACTCCCCTTGTCAGAGTAATATTTACTCTTTCTACAGAACACATTCACCCTCACTAGATCTACTGTACCTTCATTTATAGTCAGATTTCTCATAAAACCATAAAAAATATAATTTTTTTAAATATTATGTAAAGAAAAGACCAGGTTGACAATGAAGCATCTAATACTGGTAATTTTAATCATAAGATTGCAAAGAATGCCCATCGATATGCATGATAAATACAATCTGTATACACATACAAATACATCACAAAAATCAAAGCTATCTTTATTCTAATTATTCGGGCAATAATAAAATGGCAATCAGCTGAATGTGTTCTTGCCTTAAACAAAGATAAATTGAGTGGTTTGTGTTTTGATTACAGATTATAACAATGAATGGCTGCAAAATAACTTCAATTACAAAAACTAAAGCATACAACATACTTGGATAAATGTGACTCAGTATAACAAAATGGGTTTTACGTACATGTAATACAAGTCAGTTCTTACAGAAAGAAGTCAAACGTAAAAAAATGGAACATGCCTTAGGATAACTGATGCAAAAATTTTGCCATCGTTGACCTTTACCAATGTGTTCTTTTTTTCTCCAACAGAATTGTTTTCAAAAAGAAAAAAAAAACACAGAACTTAGGCTGATAATTTACGTTAAGAAAAAACTAAAAACTTTTTGTTTCCAAAAAGAAGAAAAAAACCCTTGAGATTAAGCTGATAATTAAGTATGCTCCCAGCAAAACAATTACAGCGAATGAAAGTTTTAACAAAACCTTGCTTTCTGCCACAAGGTAAATGTCTCTAGTTCAATTAGTGTGCCAGAAGCAACAATCCTTGCAAATGTTGTTTTTAGAACCTCTCCATTGATTGACTCATCATCCTTAAAAGTAATTAAAGAGAATAATGATTAGTATCACCCCTTCCAAAATTAAGATCATTCGACAATATTCTAACAAAATAGGAAGAGAGCACAAATCTAATACATCCCTAATCCTGAGAAACAAAAGACATCAGCCACCAATTTTGGTGTACCAAATAAATGGAACCAGATGTAATACTGGTACTTGCACGAGATTATATCTGTAACATTGTTCTTGATTCATGGAGTAACTCAGTTAACTATCAAATTAATTTTGTCATAATGATAAAAGTACACATATAGTGGTGGAACTCATGGAACAAATCTTGAAAATATATTGCCAGATGCTTTCTTTGTCTTCAACACTTTTCCAAAAAAAATTATGTGTGATGAGGTATTTATAATTATCTCATTTAACAGTATTTCAAATTTTAAACTGAAAGCAGATATTGGGTGAGACAATGGATAAATGAAACTGCAGCATCATCTTCCGCTAATCGCTAGGCATTACTAGTCTATACGTACACAGGCCTGTAACTCAGACAGTGCTTTATAATTATTTTATTGCAGTGACTGTCAAGAATTAGTTGTTAAAGTGTAATTTATGCGAGTTATTTGTAAATATCTATATGCATCACTTGTTTAAAAGCAACAATCAGCTTCTAAGTCTTTCAGACTTTCAGCTGTTTGACTGCATTACAGGTCTTTTACAGAAACATGGCTCAAAGGAATTTTTTCATTGCACCAACCTTTTCTTTTATCTGAGGGTTTTCTCCAACTCCTCTTCCATAGATGATACATGTAGTGGTTTGTACTGTATGTTGCAAGAAGAAGGCATCTTGTTGCCTAGCCTCAGCACTTTCTGTAACCAACTCTCTGTCCAAACTTCCCAGCAATCTTTTAATGAACCAATTCCCAGCTGTACCCACCTCCCATTTGAACTGTTAATCAACAAATAAATATAGTGAAAAGTTTCAGTTTTCTTAGAAAAAATAATTCATAATCTCAGTCACATTTCCAAACAAAAATTATTACTGCTACTTACAGATAAAAGATGTCATAAGAATTTCATCCAGATAAGAACACTCAATATCACATGTCTCAAAAAAAAAAATGCTGGTACATGTAATAATAAAGCTGATCATTTCTAAGGTGTATGACAACTGCAGACTGCCTACAAATAGCGATTGTAAACAGTATTTAAGTCTAAGCACCCATTTTAAATAAAACGTTTAGCTTTCAATAACTGTGAGTTACGGTTAGTTTGGGGTCTGCACTCTGCAAGTGTCAGACACTGTCACTTCTGTTATAACGTACAGTGTAAGTGTTTGAAGAGCAGACTCATCAAAATTTGGCTCTCTTTTCTTTAAACGCCAATAATAACAATCTCATGCAGGCATTAACATACTATTTGCATTGAGTACAATAGTTTAAATGACAGCTGAAGCTTTCTGCTTTCTGTCGTCATGTAATTTGCGGTGAGAGCACTCTAATACCAAATCATTTGCTTAACCATTTGATCTAAAGCTTCATTTCTCTTGTGAAATACATACCAATTTGTTAAAGCACTTAGCCAAATTAAATATCCTTGCCTGACAAATTTGGAACTTCAAGGTGCATGTAAAAGGTTTGAATTCTACATAAGCTTACATTAAATTGTCATAAGGCGCGATTCAGACGCCATACTTTTCATGAGCCGAACTTAATACATGAAAAGTTCGACGTTTGAATCAATTAAGAACGGCTATTTTAATTTGGAATGGCTCAGGCGTTCTTTTCAACTGGCCTAGACGGGAATTCGGCTTTAGCATGGCCGTGGATCGGCTTTGATTTCAGACGTCGAACGTTTCATGTGCCGAACTTCATGATCATGCATAAACCATGTTTTACCTTCTACATGAAAATCGCTGACAAAATCAATTGGTTTTCTTGGTAATGGCTTTGGAACTGCTGTGGAGGGGCCAGTTAAGTTCGACTTCTGAATCAAAAGGCGTACTGTCGGTCGAAAATCGGGCCTAAGGCATCAAATATTATCTGCTCATGGTTCAGTTAACGCTTACCTTTTTGCTTGAGTTGTTGTAAGCATTTCCTTGCATTGGATCAGCATTTAAAGAGTAAACAAACGAAAAACTCGTCAGCACAAATTGTGATCCTTGATTCAAACTTGAGTAAAACCGCCGAAAGACCCCCGAAATCAGTAACTGCACCAGTGACTGCTGACCAAAACGGCTCACTAGTTTCCAGTCTGTTCTCTACTGTGTTATCCAAGATCGCGAGGATAACGACTTTAATTACCGGGTCGTCCAATTAAAAACGAAAAAACCAGCAAGATTCAGAGCGGCTCATCGTATTAACCCTCACTAAAATGTGGAAAGATACCGGCCTTTATTAACAGGATTTTAATCCTTTAAAACTGTTGACTTGGAGGGGACTATACTCTGCCCCGTGGGGTTCCCCATTGACGAGTAAAATCGTCTGGCGTTAGACAAAGTAAAATCTATAAGTGGCACTATTGGGAGTTAAAGGGTTAAGGGGGACATAGTTTTTGAGTGAATCCAGCTGTTGTTAACCCTTTCAGCCCCGTGGGGTTCCCCATTGACGAGTAAAATCGTCTGGCGTTAGACAGAGTAAAATCTATAAGTGACACTATTGGGAGTTAAAGGGTTAATGGGGACATAGTTTTTGAGTGACTCCAGCTGTTGTTAACCCTTTCAGCCCCGTGGGGTTCCCCATTGACGAGTAAAATCGTCTGGCGTTAGACAGAGTAAAATCTATAAGTGGCACTATTGGGAGTTAAAGGGTTAAGGGGGACATAGTTTTTGAGTGAATCCAGCTGTTGTTAACCCTTTCAGCCCCGTGGGGTTCCCCATTGACGAGTAAAATCGTCTGGCGTTAGACAGAGTAAAATCTATAAGTGGCACTATTGGGAGTTAAAGGGCTAATGGGGAAATAGTTTTTGAGTGAATCCAGCTGTTGTTAACCCTTTCAGCCCCGTGGGGTTCCCCATTGACGAGTAAAATCGTTTGGCGTTAGACAGAGTAAAATCTATAAGTGGCACTATTGGGAGTTAAAGGGCTAATGGGGACATAGTTTTTGAGTGAATCCAGCTGTTGTTAACCCTTTCAGCCCCGTGGGGTTCCCCATTGACGAGTAAAATCGTCTGGCGTTAGACAGAGTAAAATCTATAAGTGGCACTATTGGGAGTTATAGGGTTAAGGGGGACATAGTTTTTGAGTGAATCCAGCTGTTGTTAACCCTTTCAGCCCCGTGGGGTTCCCCATTGACGAGTAAAATCGTCTGGCGTTAGACAGAGTAAAATCTATAAGTGGCACTATTGGGAGTTAAAGGGCTAATGGGGACATAGTTTTTGAGTGAATCCAGCTGTTGTTAACCCTTTCAGCCCCGTGGGGTTCCCCATTGACGAGTAAAATCGTCTGGCGTTAGACAGAGTAAAATCTATAAGTGACATATATAGGAGTAAAATCCTCTTCTACTTTTTTTCTCAGAAAGTAGAATTAGTAAGTGGGGTAGACTTTACTCAGTATCCCGATAAATAGGAGTAAAATTAACTCCGGCATATTATATTACTCTGTAGGGAGAGTAAAATTTACTCTAGCAAAGTCATTGCCTTTGAATATTAACTAGTACTGAGTAAAAATTACTCTTAATGGAGTTAAATTAACTCCTCTTAGGAGTACATTTTACTACGCTTTATTTTACTCCACTTTTTCACTCCAGCACTGGAGTGAAATTAACTCTTTGAAAATAACAGTGTACTTCCCCACCGACGCAGCACCACAGTTTCTTTAGAAACTACCCCCTTCATTCATTTGCTTTTCGATGTGCTTTGACAGTGACAAGAAACGTTTGCCCTTATATTATAAATAAGTAATCACAATGAGTTCTTGTAAAATTAGGGGGAAATTTCACTAGCTTGTGTTTTGAGAAGTTTGTTTAAAGCACCTAAAGGTAATTTAGTGTTGGAGCGGATCTTGTTTGAAATTCTTTTTTGGTTGCATTGCCATATTTTGCCGATTCTTGTTTCAAGCCAAGATGGCGTGTTTCACTGAAATAAATCAAAATGTGAATGATCTCGTTTTCAGAGATAATGTGGAATAAAGTACATCAGTAAAACTCTTTTTGTGACTTTTACGGACAAAGGTTTTGTCATGGTTTCTAATTTTAGCGTGATTCCTATTCGCTGAGTATTGACAGTTGACTCTGAACTGGCTTTTTTCCTTTTCCATTCACTCGCTGAGGGTGTGCTTGTTTTCTTTTAAAATTTGACGTGCGGTTCAACAAAACTTCGTTGCCTAACTGGTGAATTCCAAAGTGAATTTCCCTCGAAAAACCGATATCGCATTCATTGCGTTGTGATTCATGCGATATCGGTTTTTAGCGTAAAATTTACCATGGAATTTACTAGTTAGGCAATGAATTTTCTACGCAAGAAAGCAAAGAAAGTGATTTAATTATTAAAGCAGCAACCGGAAACATCAAAACACGGACAATTCGAAACCCTTTTATTTTCACTAATAACCCTACAGGCAATAAGATTAAATAACCAGAGAGCTCTGCTTTTAGGCTTGGCTTAATCTATATATTATATTCATGAATTGTGGTTTAGCACCTTCTGAACTGGGATTGCATTCAGTCATACTCTTAATCCCCCACCGTCACACCAGCAAGTCATCTATTGTTGTTACAACAGGTTTAACAGAATGGTAACAACAACATCTCAGAAGAAGATTAAATGGGAGCATGGATTTCTAATTTCATTGTGCTGTAAATTTGAAGTCAACAAACAGCAGGTTAAGCAACTTCCAGGAAAAGTAAACCAAGTTTGACAAAATAGATTTACAAATATAATTTAGCTTTGGTGTGAATTGGATATATTAAAGTCGAAATGTGACCGGAAACTATCACAAAAAAAAAATCTTGCTATAAGGTACAATATTTTTGAAATATTAACTTCCAGAATGCTACTGCATGCTTATAAAATCATTTTCCCTTTGCACAATATCACTTATTGACTCAGGTTCTGAAGAAAACAGAGAACAAATCAATGGACGTTCACTCCGATAAAATGCCTCCTTACTCTTCCTCTTCCTCGTTCTCTTCTTCCTTTCTGATCCTTTCTGTTATACTCTTCTTCCTCTTTTCTGCTCTCTTCCTGTTCGATGCTACTGTTTTCCTCCTCTTCCTCATCTTCTTCTTCTTCTTGTTCCATTCACCTATGCTTTGGGTGCAATGTTCGTCAGGGCAGAGGATACAGTACACCCTGTCCCTAACATTCGGCTCAAGATTGGTGAGCATCCTGCTCCTTGCCTCGTTAGTAAAGTAATTTGCTTGTAGGAGGTGAGCGATGACCCGAGCATCCCGTCTGAAGAGAAGCATTGCTACATCTAATGCAGGTTTCAGGGATTGTCAGGGAAGGGTGGGGGGGTGGGGGTGGGGAGAAGACAACGGGGAAGCTCTCTGGGTGGGGATTAGCAACGCAGATATGATAAACACGTCGCGTGTCTATGCTAAGACGTGAACATGTTCAAAAAGCTCCGTGTGCCGGAATTAAACAAATATTTAACGCATCATGGAATAAAGGAGCATCTTAAAAGCAGAAAGGGTGAAAAAATAAAGGTAATAGTGAGACATTGCTTGCAGCAGACCGCAGTGAGTGAACATGATCATGATGACAACAGGAGTGAAAGCAGTAAAGCAAATGAAAGTGACCATGATAGCGTAAATGATGAGTGTGATAGTCATGCTAGTGACTCTAAGGGAGAAGACGAATCAGAAAGATGAGCGACCAGTTGCAACACGTTCAGGACGAGCAATAAATAGACGAGCTGAAATTGACTTTTCTTAAATTTCTTTTAAGTTGAAATTAGATTGCCGAAAAACAGCTTTATGTACATTTTGCAAACATTCCCTCTAGGGCAAGTACTTTTCAAGAATGCCTTATAATCATAACGAAATTGTAATGATGCGACGTCAGATGCAACAGTTAAAATGAAGTCAATATAGGAATATTATAATTCCACTGTATTATTTGATAGAGTGGTTTTCAATTGAGTGTCGAAAGTAATTAGTAAATTGCTTTGGTTTATGATTACTTCACTCAGTGATTGGTTCAAAGTTCTCGCGCCATTTTTTCAACCAATCAGAAGTGAAACCAAAACCAATTGTGGCTCGCGTGTGCACATTTTCCCGCGCTTTGTGTCGGCTACGTGTAATTACTTCGAGTTTTGTTTGGTTTACTGGATTGTCTTCGACCTTTTTGATTGGCCAAAGTAGTTACTTTGGTTTTGGTTTTACGACACTTAATTGAAAACTGCGCTATGTTAAACAATGTCTAATATACAAAGTGTAACACTTTGCATGATGAGGGAGGAGGGGAGGGGGGTGGGCATGTGCAAGAAAAATAGGGTGGCTGAGGGAGGAGGAGACAATTTCCAAATGACTCTTCCCCAAATCCCACCAGCCCCATCCCCCTCATCCCATTAAAAAAAAAAACAAAAAATGAACCGTCCCTTACTTTTGAGAGTTTCATCTCCACCTGCCGATCATCTCCAGGAAATTAAATAAGGGTATGGGATTTTATAGTCGGACACGCCTTACCGTGGCCACCTAACAAAGGTTTTTTACAAAATTGTTTGCCAATCAGGTTGTGTGAATTTGATTGACAGTCACGCCTCCTTGCAAAGTTCACAGAGTTGTAAGTTGAACGCTGCATGGGTTGTTGGGTTGACGTATTTACACGTAGTTGTCAAGTGTGAAAGTTTGTCGGGTAGTCACGGGAAAAGCGTTGCACTGTAAAGACAAAATATATTGCGTCTTTAGATGGCTTTCCTGTTTCTATGGTGATCTACTTCGTCTCTTTAAATGAGTACTTCTTGTTAGCAATAATTGGCGTTTTCTATAGTACGAAAACGTTGCCGTTACCTGCATAAGTAGCATTGTGTAGTCAATCCCTGGAATAAGAAATAGTCTTGCAATTGTTGAAACTGATTTAAAGTAAGTTGGATCTAATTTAATACCTATTTCTTTACCATTTTTTACCAGTTTCCTGTGGTCTTCTGACTCGCTTGCTACTATAAAAATGACCAAGATCCTGCACTTTTACAACACAGCAGTGATGTATCTGGTGTGTAGTGTGTGTCGCGCAGACGCTCAGCAGTGCCAAAGTGTACACTCCACATATGGTATGATGTTAAGAGGCCATGTGTTTCAGAAAAGCACTGCTGCCAATATGCTGACCTGCGGACAGTTATGTAACGCCGACATCCGATGTCAAAGCATCAATTACGTGATGAGTCTACATTTGTGCGAGTTGAACAATCGCACAAAGGAGGCGAGACCAAATGATTATGTTCAACACTCAGATCGGATATACGTGACAAGACCTAGTGAAAGAGGTATCGTTACCTTGGTTCTTAACTAGTTGTCGTAAAATGAGCCAAGTGGGGCTGCCAATTCGGCCAATCATGCCCTCTGTAAGAGAGAATGTCAAAATGTTGTATTTTCGAAAGGAAAGACGTCGTGATTTCAAGATCATCTTTAGCCATCATCTTTAGATAAAAATTCAAAACAGCTTACAATTTTGATTTTACAATTTGATGGCGTCACTTCGAAAACCATCGATATTCCGCACTCTTTGCGAATGCTCCGTGGGTTCTTTATCGCTCCACTTAAAGAGGTAATGAACGAAGGCTGTAAAACGGAGAATTATATCATACAAAGGCAGCATGGTGCGGTCTAAAGAGCACTGGGTCTTGATGATGCCATTCTTAATCTTTGACTATACCAGGATTGATCAGTATATAAATTCGCCTCTCAGTTTCAATATACTGTCAGGTAGACAAGTATTTAGAATAAAGATTGTCATCTTAATTTGAAGACATAATCCTAATATAACACCAAATTCTCATGACCAGCCAACGAAGAAATCTATTTGGAAGTAGTTAGGGAAGCGAACTTTTAGATCACGGGAGTCTAAGGGTATTTCGCTCTGGCCACTCGCTAGATTTGTGGTCGAAGTTCCTTCGCTTTGTAAACAGTCAACCGGATGCCCCCTCCATTTTTCAGCAATTTTCCAGGCCTTAAAGAGAACGCTGACTCTACCACTTACTTTTATTGTAACGTTGAAAATAGCTAGCAAGTACTGAAAGGGACCCTTCCTGCTACATATTTCATTATGACGTGTGGGTAAATACGTATATTTCTAGTTTTTCTTACAGGTTGTTAAAGTCGAGTACCTGAACTAGATTGATGATATCAAACTGAACTTCCACGATAAAAAGCAATTACACATTGTTTATAATTAATTTGATGAAAGAGTTCCCACTGCAGCCCCAACTTATTTCAGGTTGCAACTTGCAACTTGCAACTTGCAACTTACTTGAATTTGAACCATTGTTTGCAACTTTACAGTTCCCCTGGGCTCCATCCAAGAGATACCTGCCGAATATTGCTCGGAGATCAAAGCGAGTGAAGGAGACAGCGTGGTCAGTGGCAGGTACTGGCTTGATTCAGTTAAACCAGGCCAAGTTGTGTTGGTTCCTTGTGACATGCTGACTGGAGGTGGGTTGCTTGAGACACCTAAGGGGCGCCTTGCACAAAGGCACTTTTTATTTCTATGCCGTTTTCAGGATATTTTAACGTAATGCAAGGAGCAGTGACACCAATGTGGCCAGAGTTCGATTCCCGGTCCTGGCGTCATATGTGGGTTGAGTTTGTTTTTGGTTCGCTCCTTGCTCTGAGATGTTTTCTCCAGAAAACCAAACACTGCCTAATTACAGTTCGATCCGGAATGCACGGTGAACATGTTGAACGAGCCCCTGAGCTCTCTTAAGGTGTTCCTTGGGTAAACAAATTACAACAACAATTACAAAAACAACAATTATTATTTCATTTAACTATCAATCATATAGGACCAAACACAAGTGTTCTACTATTTGGAAAGACTACAAACAATGACATCAAATTATAGAAAATTAACATGATAACATGTCGGTGGTTTTGATACGAAGAAAAGAAAGATTGGAGTTCCCGGAAAAGAGCTTCCTAGAGCAGAGTAAAAACGCCGAGTCTTACCATGGAATGGAACGAACTCGAGCAGGGAGGCGAGTGTGCTCTCACGACTGAACTAAAAAATGCCTTTCTTACTATTTTGAGAGAATGAAAACAAAATCAATCAACAAAAGATGAACATGAATTGTTGAAATGTTGAGGGAAAGAAAAATGCTGGGTAGAAAAACCTTGTGATGGTGATGAGCATGATGACGACCTCGACGACGACGATAAAGATGGCGATGACAATGACGATGACGATGATGATAATAAGGGTGATGAAAAGGTATTTCTCCTTCCTCCTTTTTGTTTTCATAAATGATCTCTTTCATTTCGAGGAAACAGATACAATACCGATGGGTAGGAAGGCGGGACGTACGCTTAACTTTCTAATTCACACAATTTCTTGAATCGTATCTACATTCGTTGTTTTCGGAATCTTTTTCAGACGCAGACGAATGCAACGCTTCAGTCCCAGTCTGTGATGCTAATGCCATCTGCCAAAATACATTGGCATCATTTCATTGCACCTGTAAAACTGGTTTTACTGGAAATGGTTTGAGCTGCCAAGGTAAAGGTGGTTTGTTGTAGTGCGTGATTGTTTTAGTTTTGCCTTTGCTTGGATCATCAATTTTAAGAAATTAATCTGACCAAACACAACAAACGCGTACAGTTTGATAAACTAATCATAATAGCCAATTCTTTGTTTACAATTCGGGTCTCATAAACATATGCCTACTGGCTTCTTAATCACCAGCAAGGAAATACAATCTCGTTCCCAGAGTCCGTGATATTGTGGCAGCTGCAGGTGGCGAGAGATGGCGAGAGATACAGAGCTCCGATTCTGGCTGTTCTTTTTGTTTCATTGAGCATTCATCAAAAGAAACGGAAGTGAACAGAGATGGGTGGGGGGGGGGGGGGGTGGGGTGGGGGAAGGGGGGCTTAGTCTCCAAGCAACTCACCCCGCAGCTGTTTACAAGTAAAAATGTTACGAATCATTTGTAACTGATATTATATGCTTTGCTTGTCACTAGTTTAAAAAAGAGAAGAAAAAAACTGTAGTGCAACTTTTTTTATGCCAATCACTAAGCGTCAAGATTGCGCAAGCGCGTAATAATATTTCTTTATTCAACTGAAATCCCTCTGCCATTGGTGATTAGTTCATTTTGCTGTCTTTTTGTCTCCCGTAATTGCTTTGGTTTCTCGAGACTTGATTTAAAATGACCCCAGTATCGAAATAAATTATAAGAATGCGAATTAATGATCTAGATCTGATATAGATTCGGATTGCCATAATGTATTTTTAGGATTTGTGATCCTA
>NC_090896.1:42511699-42524199 GCF_036669925.1 Montipora capricornis
TTGGTTTCGCTTCCAAGGAAACGCAGGAACAAAAATGCCTAATTGGTGTGTCCCTGAAAACAGATGCGGGACAAACGCACCTGGGTGGTTAAACGGAATTCATCCCCAGGCCCACGAAGGCAACGTGACACGACAGGTCTGCTTTCACTGGAAGGCGAGTTGTTGCGAATTCTCCACCAATATTCAAGTGCAAAACTGCAGTGGTTACTACCTCTATTACATCAATGGAACTTCATCTGATACTCCTTGTCATCTCCGTTACTGCAGCACGGACTGAAGGAACCGAACGCTCTTAATTCGAAAGGAAGATCAGCGATCATGCATTATTGACCAAACAAACTGTTCCCTTGCTGACCAGTGATTTTTCTCTTGCTTTATGTAACCCACTTGCATGATTAGGGCTAAGGTTCAACTTAATTTCCTGTGATCTAAAGCATTTCCAGTTACTCCTGTTTTAGTAGAAAATGAGTGGAATTCCTTGAAGTTAATTAGTTTGCGAAACTTAAATGACAACTGTAAGGCCATGTGCATACGTTCTATTAGAATTAGTTACAATGTATAAGCACCTTCTACGCGAAACACGTGAACCCCTCTCCCCGGCGATTGCCTTGCATATTCGCTTGGCAGGGGAAGCTATCTATCACCCTACTCTGGCGTAGCATCTGTCGGGAATATATGGGGCTCTGAGTACCAATTGGGAAGCAGATATAGATCGTTTTCACTCACGTGACCAAAAGCCTAGTAACGGTCGCTACGCCGCCATATTGGTGGAGTAAAACTGTAAACAAACCGAGTCGCGTCTTCACTGTGAAGATGGTTTTTTGCATGATAGTTGGCTGTGGAAGCGAAAGCGTTCCAGGTAAAGATCTTCATTTTGCTCGAGCCCCATCAGTAGTCACAAACCAAGGAGAAGAAGCGGAAAAATTATCCTTTGAACGGCGATCGCGTTGGATTTCAGCAATAAGTCGGTCTGATTTGACCGAAAAGATTCTCGCAAATGATCGTGTATGCAGCCGCCATTTCGTCTCAGGAAGAGCAGCAAAAAGTTGGGACAAATACAACGTTGACTGGGTGCCGACTTTAAACCTGGGCCATAAAAAGAGTGTGGAGAGAGGAAACATCGAACAAGCATCACAAAGAGGACAGAGAGCTAATGAGAAAGAAAGGAAGCGAAAGGAGCAAGAAGAGAGGGAACGCGTGCTTGCAGAGGAGATCGCAGCAAAGAAACTTAAGTTGAATGAACCGGGTGAACAGATTTCAGATATTTCCTTTGCCGAAGAACCTCCAACGTGTGTCGATTCCAGTACACAAACGGAGGAGTTTGACTATCTAGTAGCTCGAGCGCCACCGCAGCGACCATTTTGCGAAGATGAATTTCGGAACGACGACAAGAAAGTAAATTTTTATACCGGATTACCTTCGCTTGACACGTTAAAAGCTGTTTTCCTTCGACTTAATCCCTTCGTTGCTCCAAAGGCCCAACATATTACTCGTTTTCAAGAATTTGTCATGACCTTGATGAAGCTTAGACTAAATATGCCTTTGGAAGATGTCGCTTACCGATTTAATGTCTCGGTTTCTACGGTGTCAAGAACATTCCAGGCGTGGATGGTCGTGATGGACGTAAGGCTGCGGCCTTTAATTAAGTGGCCAGAACGTGAGGAATTGTGGCGAACCATGCCTCAATGCTTTCAGTACTCGTTCGGCAAGAAGACTACAGTAATCATCGATTGTTTTGAAGTGTTTATTGACAGACCTTCAAACCTAATGGCACGTTCACAAACATTCTCAAACTACAAACATCACAACACTGTGAAGGTCTTGATAGGCTTAACTCCACAGGCAACAATTTCATTTGTCTCTAAAGCTTGGGGAGGGAGAACGTCTGACAAGTATTTGACAGATAATTGTGGCATACTAGACAAGTTGTTACCAGGCGACCTTGTCCTGGCAGATCGGGGGTTTACCATTCAAGAATCCCTTATGTTTAGGCATGCACAGTTGGCAATTCCTGCCTTCACTCGTGGTAAAGAACAACTGGACCCAGTGGATGTGGAAGAAACCAGGGGCATAGCTAATGTGCGAATACATGTGGAACGGGTCATTGGTCTTCTGCGAAGGAAGTATACTATTTTAAGTGGAACTCTTCCGATTGATTTTTTGATGTGTAACCCTAATGGAACACAAGAAGCATCGACTCCTATGATTGACAGGATTATCAATGTCTGCTCTGCCTTAGTAAACCTTTGCCCTGGAATTGTTCCATTTGATTGAAATAATAAGACCAGGGCTTTGTTGTTTAGAGATGATTAATGTCAGGGTTTTCGATTTGGATTTTAAAACACAATATTATTTTGGAGCCAAATAAAGACAAAAGTATATATTTCGCAGATCAGCTGAATCAGTGATAGCTTAACCCTGCTCTAAACAGACTGACCTGGAATGTTATTATGAACCCTGAGTATATATTATTAGTTAAATGGTTGGAAAAAGCTGCATAGCACGGGCTTTGAAACAATTAAGCAAGTGGGGGCGCATCATTGGTATATTAAAACGTACTTGCGATGGGTTTTGCCCATACACAAGACATGTGGCGAATGCTATTGCAAACACCCCACAGTCACTCGTATTTAGTTGCTGCTGAACAGGTAGCTGGTTGATTCCCTTGTAACTGGGGCCAAGTAAGCTTTTAACCAAGTCCACAATTTCTTGCGATGGTACAGGATTGGACAGGCTGTCCACTAGATTAACGTAGCCCGAGGCACAGTTGATGGAACTAACACATACCCAGTGGTTGTTGTTGACATGGAGAATCTGTACAAAGTAAGAAGTTACAATATTAAACTGCCCTACAGGACCAAGTGTTGGTCTCTGAAATCCACTAATGTTTTTGTTGATATTTGCTAAGAGAATTTGAGCCTCATGTATGATAGCACAATCAAGCCATCCTGTAGGTGATGAAATTAGGCTGAACTCGTTATCACCAAGGCTCATCAGAGATTTGTACTTCTCAGTTGGTGTGGACAAAGTTTGAATAAAAGTCACATCACCATCATCATCATCATCATCTTTATGTGGGCGTCTCACTTTCACCTTTTTGCGGCAAGATGGACAGATCCATGTAGTCTGCCTATAGTTAGGCATCCTCTTGTAATTTAGGCAGTTAAGGTGAAAATACCTGCCATTCTCGCATGATTTATTATGGCAGTGTAGCAGTTTTTCAGATTCACTGGGTTTTGATTTACACACGCAGATGAAGTCGTAACTCATTGCTGGGTTAGGGACATTGGGATCCTTTTTTTCCTTTGATTCTTTCATTTTGGCTTTCCTTAATTTCTTAAACTCAGGTAAGTTTCTGCAGTGGGGGCAGTACCACGTTTTTGGAATGCTTTCAATCTTGAGACACGATAAATGAAAAGAAACAATAGGACATTTGGAATTACAGCAAAGGACACCTTTTTCAGTAGTGTTCTTTCTGCAATAGCAAATGCCGCCTGGTTCTGGTTGTTTATCAGTTTGGACTTGAGCCATAAAGTGCTTCCTAGTGTACCATTTACCAAGCACTTCAGGCAGAATGCATGTTCTCCAAAATTTGGTGAGCTTGGGCAAAACAGAATTCCAGTGTTGTTCATCAGGCAGAATTCGCTGGTGAAAAAATTTGGTGGCACCACACTCATCGAAAGCACACACAACAAAGTCACAGTACTTTCTTTCCACAGTAAAAAAGCTGCTGTTGTGTTTGGTAGAAATACTCGTGTTCTTTTTTAAGCCAAAAATTACCAGCACTGTCTTTTCTCAAACATGACGAACTTTTAGAAACATAGCTTTCAAAGTCACAATTGTCAATGCAAAAAGGACACTTAACCTCTCCACACCCTTCTCCACAACAGTCACAAGAACAGAGAAAGTCTGGGGTAGCATGTAGCCAAGGGTATTCTTTGTTGATGAACATGCCACACTTTACTATTTTGAAATTTTTGTGTTTCTCCTTCATAACATGTTCATAAGCACTGATTGCTAGTCCCTCATGTTTACACCTATGCATTATTGCTTTAGAAAATACTTTGTTTAATTCAGGATAACAAATTGATTGAATTAGAGACTGTGAAGGTAATGCTGGATTTGTGTGCGAGGCTACTTTGCTTTGAGACGCTCCAATCCTTCCCGCTCGGTGTTTGTAAAAGTTAGCTCCCTCTGATTGGCTTCTTGTGTCTTCCTCAATCTGCAGTCTTTGTTCCTCGGAAAGTTCGATTTCTTTTTCCAAACAAACCTGCAGGAGTTCGGGATATTCAAGATCTTGATACTTATGATCTGACAAATCCTGAACAGTCGGAATTTCGCGGCTTTTTAGCACAAAGCTCTCGGCGAATGGAGGGACTAGACTGAGGGCTATGGGCTTGAATTTACAATTGTTCAGTTCAGCGTAGAAAGAATTCATCTCCTCTTCCGACGGAGCTGGCACACCTTTTGACTCAATTTTTGGCTCCTCTGCCAGCTTATCGCCCTGCGATATGTCGAGAACCCTATCTAAGGTTGCATCCAAGTCAGTTTTCATTTTCTTTGCTGACGTAAAATTGATATCGCGAACTCTTGCGTAATCGACTTCCTTTACATACGAAGGTAGAATCCACGAACACTTCACTTGCGTGCATGACATTTTTCCATTTATTTTTGTCCATGCCTCGAGGTAAAAGAGTACGCTAGCTACATGGGAGCAGGATTCCCCAAGACCAGCCTTACAGCCACAGCAATGCGCAGAAATAATAGTTCCTTGCTTTTCGGTAATAATCCTCACTGGAATCAACGACTCATTCATTCTCTGCGAATGTCTTACCTTCGCTAGAACTACAAAGTTATCCTTGACTATGTGGCCCTGAACACTTGAAATAAATCCAGATACCATCTGGTTGTACGCTTGAAGGCTTCGAAATGCTTTAAATTGCTGTTTTGTGTAGTAACTTGTCTCTAAGACAAGGTAAAAAAGTAGATCCGTCGATTCCACCGGAGGTAAACAATCGGGTTGGAAGTTCTTGCCCTCGATTAACACAGGATCGATCCCAATCGGTGATATTTTTTCGAGGTAACGTTTCTTGACCTTTGGCTCTAACTTATTAGCATAATCTGAAAGAGGTATGCAAGCTTTTTCACTCATATTTTCGCTTGACTTCACTTCATTCTCTTGAGTATCGAGCGCCATTTTAAAACTCCGCGGGAAAAGTACTCCACCAATATGGCGACCGGAAGTTATGTGACGTCACGTTAAAACGATCTATAGCGTGACGCTTGGCTCATGGAGTGATTAAAAACCGGGCTTTCCTGAAGCGATGGCGCCGGCTCCGTGTTAGCGAGCGTTACGCTTCCTGTGGCCTCAAGGAATCTTTCCCTCACGCCTTCTGTGAGTGCACTATTGCACCTCAGGTTTGGGCGTGGGTGTTTCAAAGCGTCAATCCTTTTTACTCTACAGCCTTAAGTCTCAGTCCCGCTTTAGTTTTTTTTCGGACATGGTCTTCCTCGCGATGGCCAGTCCTCCAAATCCAATCTCATTTCCCGTGTTCTTCTTAACATTACTCTTAACGAGCTCTGGGCGGCGCGTTACCTTCGCACTTTGGAACAGAAGGTCACCTCCGCCCAGGCCATCATCAATAAAATCAAAACAAAAGTGCGCACGCAAATCTCCGCGGCGCACTCCTATTACTCCCCACGTGAATTCTCAAATACCTGGGCACATATGAATGTTCTTTGCCGTGTAGATAACGATGAGCTACGTGTAATCATCTAAGCAGGGACACGGGGCATAGTGGCCACACCCGGCGGCCGAGCCTTGCACGGGCAGGTTCCCGGGCCCCCTGGTGAGGTCACTCGATCCCCTTTGCCCCTCGCTTGCTACATCCAAACTATTCAGAATCAAAATACAAAATAAAATTAGCAAATTAATTAACAAATAAGACAATGAAATGCGCAAACAAATAGCACTGTACATAGCTTTCCGCTAGTGTTTACGAATTAAGTTTCTCGCTTTTAATAATATATTTTAGCCCTTTTAGCATTTTGGAGTGTAAATCAGACGGGGTATCTCCAGAATGCTTTCGCTTTTTATTAACATTATACGGTACTTTCACCTAGTTTAGATTTTCACCTTTACTATTACGGTTTCCTTAAATAATTATATTGTACTTTCACCTAGTTTAGATTTCAACTTTAATATTGTCAAGTAAGGGCAAGCAGAGCTTCCTCTTCCTTCTCCACTGCATATATGTAAATAAATCGAAAAAAAGCAAAAAACAAAAAAAAAAAAGGATGGCAGGTAATGTTGTCGATCCCCAGGACCGGACCGTTCCGAAACTGAGAAGAACATGGAGATTGCTGGTATCCCGTCTTATGCCCAAATAGCTGGGCGTCGTCGACACTCCAGTGTGTCTAGTCAATCCCGCGTTGATTACATAATGAAGAATGCTGAACGTCTTAATTACTGACGCAGAAATTGATTCTATTCATCCGCTGAACATTTTGCCCGAGCGACCATGTACGGCACATTTTTCTCTTTCCGACAAGGACACTTCTTTATACCAAGTCTCTGCCGATCTAAAGAACAGTGGTATTTGTGCTGCTGCGGTAAGATGTCTCCAACGTAATCCTAATGGCTTTGTTTTCTGAAAAACTAACCTACAGATTTTGTTGAATTTTAAATTTTTTAGAGATTATTTCTAACATTATCTGGAAACGCTGAATGGGAAGATTTCACCGTCTCGCTTAAAAAAAAAGACATTATATCTTGATTTTAAGGACGTTCGCGCGAAAATTTTCTAACATTGAAATTTTTCTGCAAATTTTACCATAGAAAGATGATGAGTTAGTGATGTCAGAAATGTAAAAATAAAATGGGGGGGTGGGGGGAGGAGGGGGGTCACCGACTTCGTTTTGGAGAAAACTTGCCCGGAAGAACACTCTAAAGCTGAAAAAATCCGGCTTCTTTAGCAAATAAGGCCACAGTGTCTGTACGCCCAAAAATATTGCAATTACATCTTTGAAGTGAAATGTCCTCTACCAAACATCGTTTAAGTGGACCCATCAGGTGAATTTAGTTAACTCTTGAGGTTCCTTAAAGAACAAGTTTGCATTTAGCGACCATAGTTTCATGCGCCTTGCAGCCTTGCAGCCTCAAGTAAGTTGAGGGGGGATCTTAATTAAATTTCACAAATTCGATAATGAATAAATAAACATTTTCCAAATAGAAAGATGCCACGCCTTTGACTATCCATAATGTCTAATTATTGCATCAACATAAACACATGCTTTAAATTATTTAGAATGTCAACGTATGATAGATTGAAACAATCGATGATGCACAGAAGTCACAAACCACGTTGTGAGCTTTGCCAATAAAACATTTGGCATTTAAGAGGTCCTGTGGACATGCCAGGTCTGTTCTTGATTTAAACAGCGAGAGGGTTTCTAGGTCTACAGTTTCTAGCTGAGGAATGCCATATACTTCTGTTTCATAGTGGTCATCAATGGGTTCACCTCCCAAAGACCGAAAAATTATACAGGTTCGGGTCCTACGGCTTTCTGAGGCAGCAATCCTCTTCTTCTCCCTTTTTTTCTTTTGTTCCTTCTTTTTTCTTGATTTGGATGCTTTAGATTTGGCACCAATAGGAAATGTCGCTTTATATTTAGCCATCACCCTATCCAGGTCTTCTACAAGATGGAGAACGTTTAACGATTCGGAAATTGACGATTATGAAGAACAAAGTTTCTAGGAGCTCTTCATCCCTGACGACGCTCCCTGACGACGCAGTGAAATGCGTTGCAGTACGGTGAATAAAGGTACGGGTTAGAGAAGGGGGGGGGGGGGGGACACATCATAATTTTGAGAGAACGTGAGGGGGGGGGGGGTCATAGCTAATCTTGACGCTGCTGGAGGGGGTACCTATCTAATTTTTCCTTTGGTGAAGCTCATTTTAGGACACCCCCCCCCCCTTCCTGATAATTATTACACAGTCCCTTAAATGTGTCATTTAAATATCTCAACTTTTTCCACTTATAAGTCTAGGCTTAAATATTTTGTATCCTTGCGATACAATAGATCTTATATTCCATTTTTGAATACCTTTGGCTGAAAATGGTCGGCTATGTTGGATTTTCTATTGTACCCTAGTTCTCGCACGGCATTTCAAAGTTGGCCGAATTTGACTCCAAAATTTCCAAGCGTGAAAAGTCCTTTACCGTATCCATCAAATTAACAAATTCATTCATGGCAATAACGGCTTAAAATACGTTGCAAAAAGTTTAATTTTCGACTGAAATAGTACCTTTTTTAACTGACTTTTCGTGAAAATTCGGCTAAGAATTCTGATCAATGTAGTTTTTTTCTTCCGGAAATTGATCTTTCCGCCTCAACGGAGTCTTAAAAGGTTGAAATTATATGCTTTTTAAGTGCTATAAGAGAGGCTGATTTTGTAAACAGTAAAGCAATCTTAGCCGAGAAAGCTTAAATTGTAATTTAGGGGTAATTTTCGACCACTTTTTTTGGCTAAAATTTGGCTGCCAGTGATTACTTTCTGACAGAGGGAAGATTTTATGTCTTAAATAAACAAAACTTCCCTTAATACAGCCTAGCGGGTTCGGAAATTTCTGATGCCAAGCATTAACATCATTGCATTAACATCATTTTATTAAGGGAATATTGAAACCAAGATTACTTAGTTTTGGAAAGTTGTCCGAGGAATTTTTTTTGCCTGGATTCGGAAATTTCTGAAACCAGTATCCACCAATCAGATACTTATCGAGTGGTAAAGCATTTCCAACTTACAAGCTGATCTGAGTGGGCGATGATGGTTTGAGAATTTTCTGAAACCATCTGACCGGAAATTGAATGGCCATGTATATGTTTTCTTTTGGTCACTTTAGAGCCATATTCGACCAACGTGCAACTGTCATTGGTTTCGGAAATTTTCGAAACCAATGGCAATTCTTGTTGAACCCTGTTCAAAGGTGGTTTCGAAAATTTCTGAAACCAATGCTGAGCAAATCGCTTTCAAATCACCCTTGTGTTCGAGGGTGGTTTAATTTGCGAAAAAAAAAATATCCTCAAATAAAAGTAATTTTAAGAAAAACAGGACACTCCTGAGTTTTACAGACATGTTTCTGCAGTTGCCTCTGCCATCTTCAGTGTGAAATGAACAATAAATTACAGTGAAATATAAATACTAGAGAAATTACAATAAAAATAAAAAAAACCTAGGCTATATAAATGTATACTGACAAAAACCGACAATGGTTACGGAGAAGTCTTTAGTGGGACATTTTTTGCAGTCACAACAAGAGACTTTCATTCACACATCAGCACCTAAATAGAAAACCAAGGCACTTCAATCTTGCCAAGTCAATTACATTGATAGTGATAAATGAATTATAATGGAGCATTGAGGAGAAAATTTAAGAAGCTAATGCACCAAATTAATACCAGGCCAAGCAAGTCGTTCCCCTGAATTGCGAAGCAATTTTCCAACAGTAAGTCAGCCCCTCGATGAAAATATTCCCAAAAAATAAATTAGGTTACTGTGTTTTGTCTGGTGCCGTAGCTAAATAGAGGCGAAAAGTCCCTTTGTCTAAAACGATATTATTCACGACCAGTTTCCCACAAATTGAACCTTGAGTAGCTGTCGTTAGATAAATTAATCTCAATTCAGATTTTTCAATCTCGAATACTTCTGTTGTAGATATTTTCTAGTAGACGGCAAGAGTTTATGGTCATCTGACAGAGAAAGTGAACAAAGGATGATACACGTTTTAGGAAGCTCGTCTATCCAAGGACTCCAGGTTCTTGGAGCATTTTGAGGCCTCCACTTTCCTTTGAAAGAGCCTTGCCAGTAATGAATCTTGATGCTTTCTTCTTCAACTTCCAACACTTGTCCAATTACTGGCACTTTCATTATCGCAGTTATCTAGGTGAACTGCGACAAATGTCCCCAATGTAATTTCGGAGAAACAGTTTTCTACAGTCAGGACAGGATTTGCTCTTTGTGCTGCATGGAGGTACATACCTTCCTGTGTAAACCTGAAACAGCAAAGCAAGGGGTTTACCACCTATATATCTTCGTGTTGTGTCCAAAAATGACAGCAGGTTATACTGATGAGCACATCTGGAAACTCTTTAACTAAAGACATTTTGCTGGTTAAAGACTAATAGCTATCTGCCAGTACTGGTTTTCTGTAGTTAAAGGGAGATTACCATGCAGTGCCTGAGTTGATAGCTAGGTGACATGCAGTAATCGACAGTAAAGTATTTCTAGAAAACAATTAACTGAGTTTTGAGGATAACCAAACTTTGTGGAACTTACGGAGCGGGTCTGGTATGGTTTCGTTAAAGCGTCCTCAGTTCATCTTGGACCGGGACCAAGGTCACGGAACTCATTCTGCCAGTTGTAATTCAGTTATATGTAGCACCTTAACCCCATAGGTATGACCTATGTTGTTGCTGTCAGATAGAATTTTTTTTTCTGGTGGCATTTGTTTATCCAGTTTGTGAACACTTAGGCACAAATAGAGGAGCGAGGGTGGCACAGTCGGTTAGTGCGCGGCCACGGTGCAAGAGGTCCTGAGTTCGATTCCCGGATCTCGCATCCTTGTTTCGACTTCTTTCCTTTCCTTGTAGCTAAGTAGCTTTAAATACCCGTAAAACGGAGCACTGATGGAGAGGGGGGAGTAAAATGAGCGCACCGTCGACCTCAGGTTTGTCAGTTGAATTACTGTTACGAGTTTTCGACGTTAAATATGGTTGCTTTAAATGTTTGCTGAAATCTTTCATGTGTCGTCTTGACAAATTATTTTCGTAACGTCTGTTTAAAGGAGGAGAAATGAGTGGATCGCATAAATTGCAAAAATGTTTATTTTCAGAAGAACGACAAATCACACAACTGTTTAATTAATCATGATTTCACTTGAGCTTCGTAATATCATGCCCGTTAAAGTGCCTATGAAGCAATTTTTTTTTTACTTAATTATAAAATTTACCTTTCAAAACACACGAATCCCAAGTTTGAGATGTTCACTGTAAAATTTGACGATTTTACAAGCTCTCAAAGTTGGAAATTTTCCCTTCAAAAGTGTCGCAGAGACTGGGCCGAGTTTATTTTAAACTCCCGCGTTGTGACGTCACGTTGTTGCCAGAAGTCTGCGCTCAATCATTCCTATCGCTAAACAAGGAATGTCCACCAGTGCAAGTGCCAGTGACTCTGAAGTGGATAGCTTGTCCGAATCATCAATCAACGAAGACTTAGGAGGTGATACGACCGAAGAGGCAGCTGATGTTACAACGGAAGAGGAAGACGATGGAGTAATTTATACTCATATTACTCCGTATGAAGGCGAACCTCTCGCTGGAGAAGACGACGATCGCATCGAAGAACGCGAAGAAGTAGACGTCGATGGCCACTCACTAATAGTATTGGAGGCGAGATACGAAAAACAAGTTCCTGTAAATTCATGGTTCGTATGCATGCTATAGTAGTTCTATCGTAAAGATATTAATCGAAGAAATTTTCCCACAGAGGATGTCAGTTCTCCTGAAATGTATTTTCAGCATTCAAGTATCACTGGTTATAGTTGACGCACTCATCGCAATCGAATTTTCAAAGTAACCTTCTTTCGAAAATTCTGAATGACTGAAGCAGGATATTACTGGATTTTGCTTTTTGATTTCTAAAGTTTTGTCGAAAGCTGACGTTTGTAACCAATTCGTTGTATTTTTAGGTGCCAATGTCAACATTGCAAGGACGAAAATTTAGTCGGTGCAGGGGAGTTTCGTTGCTGCCGAGAAGTCATTCACGCATCGGGGAAAATATCTTTCGACAGTTCCATGGAAAGAATAAGTTGCATCACACAACGTGAAGACTATATGGACCACTCACAAACCGAACTGTTTTACTACAAGTTGCTCCGCTACTGAAAGACAGAGATGGCAGACCCTACCGCCGTCAACCTGGAGTCCCAGAAAGCGAGTGAGTTATATTCTGCTGTGATTTTTCTACCTTATAGTTCGTTAAGGCATAGTAAGCATTTGAAGCTATTTGTTTTTTCCTCTCAATGAGCAGTCTGGTTTCTTACCAACTACGTGAAAACGTACGAGACTCAATTAACACTTAGCGTTGTCATCACCAACCATGCACATTTGTTTACATCTTGCACGTGGGTAAAGCGCCTGACATTTTGACTTCATGCGCATTTTCCCACTTTTATGCAGGACCCCACAGATAATTCACGGAGTTTAACTTGTGAATATCTTATTTTTTCTTTGCGGCCTTTGTTGGTCATAATCAGCTCTTTCCAATACAGCCTGAATATGTGAAAGGTTATAATAATTATAAAGAAATATGATGTAGAATTATTGTCTAATATGTCTGGCCAGGTTCAGTTTATTACAGTCTTAAAACCGGGCTGGTGTCAAATTTTATTTTTTTTGTTGGTAATCACAAATGTGCATACCCCACGGATATTGAGTT
>NC_090896.1:42531699-42541699 GCF_036669925.1 Montipora capricornis
AGGCTGATAGTCTTCTTCTAATTACAGATTCATCCGGGCAGTTGCCTATCGGTGGACAATCCGCTGGCTTTGTGGTTACATGGGATGTACTTGCACTAACAGCTTCTAGCGCGACTGACCCATTTGCTGACGTTACGCTGTCGGATGTCGAGGAGGCAGCACCAGAAAGTTCACTTATTGAGCTGAGCGACGATGACATTGAAGTTGATTGAGAATCATGATAGCTAAAGAGACTTCTGCGGAGACCGAACAATGAGTTGTTAGTCCAGGGCGTACGTGAACCGAACAATGAACAGTTACAATTTATACGCTTTAATATTTTGTCATGTTTTGTTGCAAAATAAACTTTTTACTTATTGAAAATAGTGAAAATTTAATAAGCGCCCAGCCTCGAATAAGCGCCCACCTCAAATAAGCGCCCACCCTGAAAGTCCAAAAATTAAATAAGCGCCCTGGGCGCTTAATCGAATAAATACGGTACTTATTAATGTTTTTGTAATCCACAGTATTTGACTACCCTTGTTTTGACCTCTTTTGTCAATCAACCCTGGCTTAACGCCCTTATCATCGAAGAACATCTTTTCCAAATCCGGCCATTATAAGTGGTCGCACCCCTAATGTGACATCTTCAATAAACATAACTTTTATCCCATCCAACTTTTCTCTTTGGAAAACGTTCTTACAATCTCCTATTGTCTTATTTTTATCTTGAGATTTTCGCAGCATTAATGCACCTCGTGATAAGGATGTTTTTAATATTAAACCTTTTTCTGCTTTTTCGTGGCACTTCTGTTTAACAACACAATGTTGACTTTCTTGTGATAAAATTCACTTATTGTGGCTCCTTGAAAACGTAGATGTTCTCGAACAGAACTTTGCTGTAATTCTGATATATTAGAATCGAAATACAGAAATACTGTAGCCCCAACGAAGACATTGACATTTATCTTTACGGTGGCTGTCTTGCAAGCAGGTAGTGTCTGCAAACAACAACAGACTGCCCACTTTAGTGATTGTTATCCAAGGCAGCCTCGGGCTTTGCAATTAACGATTCGATTTGGAGCGTAGAGAGCAAAAAACTACACGGCAGGATTTTACGATTATGAAACCATGCAATTGCAGTACGTATTATTTTACCTTGAGTTTCGATGGCACTTTCTCCACTTGCTCCTCCTTGCGTCATTGATTCATGGGAATCTTCATCAAGTTCTTCTAATGGCCTGCAATCGATATCATCTTCATCCTCTTCACTTTCTTTCAAGCCACCCTTTTCTCCATATTCCCCTGGATCACTTTGATCAGAGTCAGGAAGGAACAGTGAGCTGGATGCTGGGCTGATTAATTTAGCAGAAAGCTGTGATGTTTAATTGCCATTTAATGGAGACGAAAAGTCACTTTCCGAGTCCGGTTCCAGGCAATCGCAGGATGACGAAAAAGGAGAAGAAGGATCTGGATTTTCAAGTTCGCTACTTGCAAGATTCATTTGAGACAGTGTGGTGCGTTAACGCTCTAAGATAAGCACCGTGCGGCTGGACTCTGTGCGTACTTCACAGGTGCATGAACCAAATAGAGTGACAACCGGAAATATCGTGAGAATATGCGGTTGAGTTTATGGTGACATCGAATGGTACTTTACGGGTATGAACATGCAAAGACCTCAATTTTTTTTGAGCGAATAAAAAGTAAGAAATCTTGGTCTGTAAGAGGTTAGGAAATCGCTGCTTGCGAGATTCACTGGAGGCGATGTAGTCCTAACGTTAACGCTATCATAAAAGTACCGTACGGCTGGACTCTAACTAACAGTGCTTACTTTCATCGAAACATGGCGCCAAAGATGATGACAACCGGAAATATCGTGAGAATATGTGGTTGAGTTTATCGTGACACCAAATGGTACCTTACGATCAACATGCAAAGACCTCAATTTTTCTTTTGTGCGAATAAAAAGTGAGAAATCTTCGTCTGTAAGAACTTAGAAAATCGCTACTCGCAAGATTCACTGGAGAGGGTGAGGTGTGTTAACCCCGGGGGGGGGGGGGGGGGATTCCCATATAAAACAGACGGGGATGCTCGTCGTCTCGCTTAGGGGTGTTTTTTTGGATTTTGGTCTCACTTAAGGTGTTCAGGGCAAAGCGCCAATATTTTAAGCCGCCAAGGTCTCATTTAGGATCCCGCGAAGAAACACAGAATTACGCGAAGAGAAACAGAAGTCACATTTTCTTTTTAACTTGCTTTTAGGAGTCAAAATTTGCTTAAGCCACGCCCAGATTGGTCTCCTTAAGGGGTCACAAAAAGCTTGATCCGCGCCCAAATGGTCTCCTTTAGGGGTTAAATTCAAAATTTCCGACGAGCATCCCCGTCTGTTCCGAGTCTAAATCGTATTTTCGTATTTCCATCGTTGCATCCATGTCGCTAATGCGAGTGACAACCGGAAATATTGCATTGTCGATAATTTACCGATAGCTGAATTTATCATGACACCAAACGGTACCCTTGCGGAGATGAACATGCAACATGCAATGATGCAATGCACGAGTTTTAAGCTCAAATAAAAACTAACAAATGAAGTATGAAACAAAATTTGATAAGCCGAAAAAGAAGTTAGATCTTTGATTCACAAAGCCCTCCACCGCAAGGTGAATGACCCATTCAATCTCACACGTGACACTGGTGACATCCATCGGTCATGACGCTGATAATCATGGGTGGGAATTTCTTCTGTCCTTCTGGCAGGAAAAAGAAAAACTTGAGAAGTAGGAAATACTCAACTTTGTTGAAGGTTTTTCGTAGCCTGGCGATTCATGTTTGGTTTTCAAAAGCATGACAAATGCTTAATGTCCAGAGGTAAGACACAGGAATCAGTTGCATGATATTTCTTCTTCTTGGAGCAAGGAATGTGATTCCTACAATAGATGTTTCCTGCGTAAATGAAACGACATTGTTTTCCGCCGGTACTTTGACAAATGAATTATTTGCAGTTATTCTACTCTATAGACGACAGTAAAATTTCGCAGCAAAGGCTCTCAACATATAATACAGAAAGAATTTTTCGCAGTTATTCAAATGTCATTAACGGCGAAGTAGTAGCTCAATAACAACATACAGAGGGAAAATATGTCGCAGTTATTGAAATTTCAGTAATAGCGAAATAGCCAATAAACATAATAGAATGAAGGGAATACTTCGCAGTTAATGAAATTTCATTATCGGTGAAGTAGCCAATAACAATCATAGAATAAAGGGAATATTTCGCAGTTACTTGCAATTTCGTTAACGGCGAAGTAGCCAATCGCAGTAATAGAATAGAGAGAATATCTCGCAGTTATTTAAATTTCATTAACCGGGAAGTAGCCAATAAACATAATAGAATAAAAGAAACGGCTTTGCAGTTATTAAATTTTCATTAACGGTGAAGTAGCCAATAACAATCATAGAATGAAGGAAATACTTCGCAGTTATTGCAATTTTATTTATGCCGAAGAAAATAATCAACATAATAGAATAGAGAGAACAATTCACAGTTATTCAGATGTCATTAACGCCGAAGTAGGCAATCACAATAATAGATTAGGGAAGATATTTCGCAGTTAATAGACCGAATGCATAAATGGCGGCCAAAAAAAATATTCTTTTGTTTATGTGCTAATTAGCCTCACTAGCCTCGTTTGCATGGACAAAATACAAAGGAAAGGTTGCTTGAGAGCGAGGCTAGTGAGTCTCATTAGCACATAAACAAAAGAATACATTTTTGGCCGCCATTTATGCAATCGTAATAATAGAATAGAGAGAATGTTTTGCATTTTTTCAATTTCATTAACGACGAAGTAGCCAATCACAATAATAGATTAGCGAAGATATTTCGCTGTGAGTGAAATTTCATTAACGGCGAAGTAAGCAATCGTAATAATAGAATAGAGAGAATCTTTTGCAGTTATTTAAATTTCATTAACGGTGAAGTAGCCGATCACAATAATAAATTAGCGAAGATATTTTGCCGTTAATGAAATTTCATTAACAGCAAAGTAGACACTCGCAATAATAGAATAGAGAGAATAAGCTATCTAAATCGACTACAAAAACATAAAACAGCTGCTAACGACTTTTTTAGACAACCCGAACCATAAAACGTAATCATAAAAAATGAAACTGGTCTATGACGTAGAATCGTATATGCTTATGGCACTTCATTGCAAAGTATGCTCTTTTTTTTTCTTTGTTTCAGAGATGCTAAACTGAACGTTAATCTTACAAACAAAAACCAACATTCCTTTCTGGGAACTTGTATTCTATGTTTCATAACATGTATTAGCTTCAATATTCAGGTTAACTACAGTTAGTAAGTATTGATTTTGGGCTTCGAACAAATCTGTCCAGCGGTCTGTGTTTATGCCAAAAAGTCATTGAATTGTTTGAAAACCTCGTGAGCTTAAGTCAATTTTCTTTTTCATTTACACGGTTTGTCTGGGTATATTAAGTCAGTAAGACAAGTAACATGAGTATGAAACTGGATGTCAGTCCTCTCAAAATTATAGCTACAGCTGTGGCAGTTTCTATAACTGATTGATTGTTTTCAAGTGAATTTTCTTTTGCACGAAGGTCTACTTGATTATTTTCACGTCTTTGCTGTTTAGAGTTTTTATCCAATCTACATCATCCGGAAATTGAACAAAGTACCCGTTCAATTTATCGTAATCCATATTATTATATGGCAAAGCCAGTCTTGGGCAAATCCCAGCGCTCTGATTGGTTCTTTCTCGGTCGGGATTTTGCAGTACGGACCATTTCCGTGGAAACGGTCCAAGCCGTATATTTTTGTTTTGGAGCAAAGCCGGCAAATTCATAATTTGCAGCCAAAACAGCGAAAAAAAAACTGTGAATATTGTCATTCTTCGCAGTGAAACTACCAGAAAAAGCTAAAAAGATTGAAAGATAAAAAGCTAAAAGATAAAAAGCTAAAAAAATTGATTGCATCGGAAGTGCATTTTACTATCAGAAACAGAGTGCCATCTAATAAACAACTTACTAACTGAGCTTCGGGCCGTACTGGGGAACATTGGCCCACGGTCGTGGCAGTACGGACCGAGCGAAACGATCTCGGGCCAATATTCCCCAGTACGGCCCTCGCGCTCGGTTAGTAAGCGGTTAATCGTGCCATTTATCCATCCAAGATTCTTTACAACTCCGTCAACATTCTCTTCGTACTCTACTTCAACCCGTGTGTCCCAATCATCATTTCTCCTACGTGTAATTTCCGTTTTGATTGTCGTTTGTTTAACCTTGCTCTCTTATCGGGAGGTGTTTGTTCCACTTGGGCTTCGCTTTCATTTAGCGAACTGTTTGCTTCTCTCAATTTTAATCGAGATCACTGTCCCTTTTTTATTTTCTTTTCCTTTGCTACTTGGTTGTTATTTTCGTAACTTGCATTAATGTTTTGCTCACTTGCGACAATTTGGACGGCATGTAACCTGTCTTCCATGTAAATATTCTTCATGAGCATCGTAATGCACCGTAATGTTACTACATCCTTCACCAAATGACTGACTATTTAGGGAATCGACGGCATTGTTAGTATTGGGTGCCGCGTCCCACTCTTCGTTATCTCGTAAAGTGTAGGCCTTACAAAACATTTTCAGAATTCTCTCTCTTATCCACCACCTCACCCAAAGCGCTGACTGAGACCAACGGGCATTGGTTTGTTGATTACAAGTAGCAGCTAGATCAGGTGGAAAGAGATGTTTCGCCTCGGTTATATTCTTTACACCACAAAGGACGTCGAATGCCAACTTGACGTCTGTTTGATTCGTTAGATCTTGTATGGCATGTCCAATGTAGCGAAAGATTTTATATTCCTCTTTGCTTTTTGTAACAATATCACTTACTCGATTAGCAGACGTTTTCCAGTGCACAGTACACCCGCGCAAACTTTTCTCGCAGAGTTCCGCTCCGATATTTCTTTCAAAGCCGTTATATTCTGCTTGATCAAAATCTACTATGATCTGCCGAAGAGTCTGCCCATTTTTAAACGACGGGTGTATTTTAGTAACGTGGGTAAATATTTCACGAATATAGCTATTGCGTAGGAATCGCTGTCTTGTTTATTCAAAAGAACTCTCGCAACCGCGTTAAACTCGGCATCATGGTAATTTCCTTCGTTAAAAGCAACCATGTTCAGTAATAAAGGTCTGGAAATCCATTGTTATTTGTGTAACGGATATCCACGTACAAATCTTTGGTGTTTCTCTGTAGGTGTGCTTGATAGGGAGCGAGAAAGAATGCAAAATTTCTCGAAGGCGAAGTAAGGTACTCTCGTCCTTCCATCTGGTATTTCCCCATTTTTCGTTCACTTTCGAACGTCTCTTGCATGTCTTCATATTCTTTCCTGGACTTGTCAAATTCAAGAACTTGAAGCAGTGGAACAATTCCTGGATGTTAGTTTAGTTAGTTTATTGCCAGTCAATCAATCATAGCTGCGCAAGAGCGTATGAAAACGCCAGTTTTGGTAATTTAAATCCGCGAGAGACAGCTGCCGGAAACGGCAGAGTGCTGAAGTTCCATGCCAGCATAAAAAAAGTTAAAACGCTGCAGCTGTGTCGACAAAATCTGTCCTGTAATAATATATAGAGAGGGAAACGTTTCGCTGTTAAAGGCATTTCAATAACTGCGAATTTTGTGGTTCCAATACATCTTTAGAGGGAAACCTTCGCCGTTAGTGACATTTCATTTACTACAAAATCTGTGGTTCTAATATATATTTAGGGGGAAACGTTTCGCCGTTACTGACATTTCAATAACTGCAAAATTTGTGATTCCAACATACATTCAGTGAGAAATCTTTCGCCGTTAATGACATTTTGATAACTGCGAAATTTGTGGCTGCATTATTTGTGGGGGAAAATCTTTCGCAGTCAATGAGATTTAAATTACTGCGAAATCTTCGGTATATAATAAAAGTATACTGATGAAGTTTTTGCGAACTTTTATTAACTATCTGTAGATAAATATAACTGCAAAATTTGTTTAGCCTGGCATACACTTTTCTCAACAGCAACGGTGATTTGGTTCTTTTCTGATTTTAAAGCAAACCATTTTTAAGTTTTATACTCATGCAACTCGATAACTGATGAATAAAACACAACAGCTATTACACTTTCGAACATAATTATCCAGTTAAACATAAAACGTTAGTGATGTATTGGTGAATTTGTTAATTTAAACACAGGCAAATTATTTCTTAACTTTCAGGCTACCGAGATGCAACTTGTTTTGCCTGGCATACACTTTTCTCGACAGCAACGGTGAATTGGTTCTTTTCTGACTTTAAAGCAATCGATTTTTTAAGTTTTATACTTATGGAACTCGATAACTGAGGAATAAAACTCAACAGCTATTACACCTTCGAACATAATTCTCCAGTTAAGCATGAAACGTTAGTGATGTATTGGTGTATTTGTTCATTTAAACACAGGCAAATTATTTTGTCAGTTAACTTTCAGGCTACCGAGATGCAACTTGTTTTGCCTGGCATACGCTTTTCTTAACAGCAACGGTGAATTGGTTTTTTTCTGATTTTAAAGCAAACCATTTTTAAGTTTTATACTCATGGAACTCGATAACTGAGCAATAAAACTCTACGGCTATTACACCTTCGAACATCTGCTTCCCTGATTTTCCGGTTAAACATGAAACGTTAGCGATGTGTTGGTGTATTTGTTAAATTAAACACGGGCAAATTATTTCTTAACTTTCAGGCTGCCCAGACGCAACTTGTTTTGCCTGGCATACTCTTTTCTTAACAGCAACGGTGAATTCAGTGAATTGGTTCCTTTCTGATTGTAAAGCAAACCATTTTTAAGTTTTATACTTATGGAACTCGATAACTGAGGAATAAAACTCAACAGCTATTACACCTTCGAACATAATTCTCCGGTTAAGCATGAAACGTTAGTGATGTATTGGTGTATTTGTTCATTTAAACACAGGCAAATTATTTTTTCAGTTAACTTTCACGCTACCGAGATGCAACTTGCTTTGCCTGGCATACACTTTTCTCAACAGCAACGGTGAATTGTTTCTTTTCTGTTTTTTGAAGCAATCCATTTTTAAGTTTTATACTTATGGAACTCGATAACTGATGAATAAAACTCAACAGCTATTACACCTTCAAACATAATTCTCCGGTTAAACATGAAACCTTAGTGATGTATTGGTGTATTTGTTCATTGAAACACAGGCAAATTATTTTGTCAGTTAACTTTCAGGCTACCGAGATGCAACTTGTTTTGCCTGGCATACACTTTTCTCAACAGCAACGGTGAATTTGATTTTAAAGGAAACCATTTTTAAGTTTTATACTTATGGAACTCGATAACTGAGGAACTGGGAAATTTAGAATGCCCAATCGAGCTGTGTAAAATTTCATTCCGGGTAAATTGATTTCCCAGCATGTCACAGCACATTTAATATTAATCACAGACTTATCAATTTCCTAGCTGCTATCATGATATCCTGATATCATGAAATTGAACCTAACTGCAATTATTTTATCTCAACGTTTGAGCGTGAGCCTGTATACCGGGATGGCTTCCAGCACCGAATTCCCCGACGTCAACATTGTTTACTGCCTCCATAACTCGTTTGAAAACATGATTACAGAAATCCATGACATTCAGACGAAGACTGCTCAATTAATCCCCGCACAGAGGCCAACCAAAGTTATTCCGTATTACCAGAATTTCGGACGGCGAGTCTAATCTGCAGGTCGCAGGTCGCAGGTCACAGGTTGCAGGTCATTGTTTCACCAATACAGAAAGTATCCTACACATTCTTAAAAGCTAACGTTAGGCCTACTTAGGCCTAAAGAAACGTTTTTAGGCCTAAGGATAGCTTTTAAGAATGTTTAGGATACTTTCTGTATTGGTGAAACAATGACTGCAACCTGTGACCTGCGACCTGCGATCTGCAGATTAGACCCGCCGAATTTCGGAACGTGATCACCATTTTCCCGCAAAAATTTACCGACTTGAAGGCGACAAATCTCCCTTCGCAAGAGCTGGAAAAACTTTCCTTCGACAAATTGGCTAACATTTTACCCTGGATGCCAGAGGTCTTCTCGCTCACCAGCGGCGAGGAGCGTCGAAGTAGTGCTGGTCGGCGAGAGACGACGGGGACCTGTACCATTTTTCCCCGTGTGAGAGAGTTAATCCATAAATCCTATAGAACGGGAAATGGTTCCGTGTCCCAGCACTAACCGCCACTGTCGATACGCGCAAAACTGAAATAGATTTGTGTTCCTCACAAAATTCATCTCGCCCCTAAATATGGTCATTCAATAAAAAAAAAATAGCTACTTTTTTCTGCTTAACGTAAGTTCACAGTACAATCTGATCGATCCTGAATGCTTTAACACTTTTCTGAATACGAAACTTTTGTTTTAGCGTTTGTTGATGGATATCTACACCGTTAGGAGACGTCCAGCCGAGAATTCCTGAGTCGGCTTAAGCTCCTCATGTATGAAGTCAGTGTCAGCTATGCTTTTTGGATCAGAAAAAGCAATTTGACTGAAACTTCCCAATAAGTTAAACAGTAAATTTTAGCCCCTTATCTTGATTATCTCTTATGCAGCGTTGTTCTTCTCTCCTGAGTCGAAAACTGTAACAACAAAAATTGTTAATTTGGACAAGTTAGATGTTTTCTTGTCTGACACCTACCCTGTTTTCTTTCAGGGAAACATAAGAAGAAACTAACCGACAACGTCCATCCCAGAACAGTGGACAAGAACTAAGGGAAGTTGAAAATTAATTCACTCTACTGTGTCCGTTATCATAAAGCGCAGCAAAAACGGTCTCAGAAAATGTTACTAGGCCCGATATCGTGGCGATCTTATCGCTCTGTAGATACTTTTTTTTTTTCTTTCTGTAAATTTAAGGTCAATAATTGATGCTGAAAGCATGCTTTGGAAAAACATTTTTGTGGTTGTCACTGCTATCTTCTCTTATAGGAT
>NC_090896.1:42559199-42574199 GCF_036669925.1 Montipora capricornis
TTTTGGAAGAGTAAAAACTCTGGCAAGGTAAAGCAGCTTGCTCAAACCAAGTGTATTGATAATTAGAGCCTTACCGGGAAGGGATAGGGATCTCGACTTCCAGAGATTGAGGGATTTCTCCAGTTTCGCAAGTTTAGGCTGCCAATTAAAGTGCTTTGTAGGGATGGTGCCAAAGACTGCCCCAAAGATTTTCATTTTTTTAACCCAGGTGAGGCCCAAAGGCTCATCAGGACGAAACCTCCAGGCCCCCCAGCCATATTGCTTCAGTTTTGGTGCGATTCAGTTTGGCACCGGTGCCCCTTTCATAGACATTAACACAGCTGAAAAGATTACACATGGATCGAAGATCCTTGAGTACAGTCGTAGTAGTGTCATCAGGATACAAGCGAACACGTGCTTGCCGCCCTCTGGCACCGGGGAGGAGGAACCCCTCAACCCTTGGACAACGGCGAATGAGGGACGCTAATACCTGAACACAAAGGACATAAAGTAAGGGAGACAAAGGGTCCCCCTGAAGCACCCCACGCGCAAAAGAAATCCTCTGCGATAGCCAACCGTTTAAGATAATCTGCGTAAAGGCACCATTGTAAAATGTTGAGATCCACCGGCAAAACCTGGGTCCAAAACCATAAACCTGGAGAAAATGCAAAAGAAAGGAACGGTTGACACGGTCAAAGGCTTTCTCCTGGTCAAGGCTGGCTAAGATTACGGATTCATCCGTCCGTTGAATGTAGTCCAAAACATCACGCAAACGCGTAATATTAGAAAAAATACTTCGGCCAGGAACGGAGCAAGTCTTATCAGCGTGGACAATATATTCAAGAACTTTGGAAATAATCTTATAGTCAACATTCAAAAGAGAGATGGGCCGCCAGTTTTTTAAGTGCTTAATATATCACCACGCTTCTTAAAAATAAGGCGGGTGACGCTACCTTTCATCGAGCCACAAAGCTCGCCATCGGAGAAACACTGGTTAGAAACACGGAGTAAAAGGGGACCCAAAGTCTCCCAAAAATGAAGATAAAATTCAACTTATAGTCCGTCAGATCCCGGTGACTTCCCGGTACTAAGACTCTTAACAGAGTTTATTAATTCATCAAGCGACAAGGATTCCTCGCACGAAGCTCGTTGAGGGGGATAAAGGGACTTTTTAACGTATTATAAACAACGCTGTTTAAAAAACGCGTCAATAGGCTCATCAGTGAAAAGATCTGAATAGAAGCGCAAGTGCGCACGTTCAATTTCTTCACGTGTGAACACCTCTACATCATCAGAATTAAGAATAGAAGAAACAATATTACGCTCAAAGCGTTCACGTTCAAGCTTAACTCTAGAACGGATTTTAGAACCGTCTAACTCTTCCAAGGTAAAAGCCTTAATTAAGCTTAGGGGCTGTTTACATTGAGGTAGGAAGATCCTAGCACTAGGTAGATCCTAGAAGGTGGATCATCCTAGCGCCGTATGTTTTCTGTATTCAGTTTACATGCAAGAGGTCGTACTTGGCCCTAATGCTAGGATCTTCCTAGCTGTGAGCTAGGAAGATCCTAGCACCATGTAAACTGTCTTCGCTCGGAAGTTCCTGGTACTAGGGACAAAAAAAAAACAAACATGGCGGCGGCCGGGTGTTCACGGTATTCAGCTGCCAAAGGTAATCTTCCGGTGTAGAGATTCTCCCACCACACGTCTGTCCTTCCAGGTTTTCGCGATAATCGCTCTCCAAGCCCATGTGTGCTCCTCCTTCTCGAGAGATGAAAATGTCTTGCAACGGCAGCCCTATGCGTTAAGTGCATGATCATGGCTTGCTGTTGTTGCAATTGGAAAATAAAGTTGTAAAGGGCTACCAGCTACTGCTGAAAGGAAGTCATTAAAGCTACAGTAAGGAGAGTAGAAGGACCAAATTACATGTTTGTTGTTCTCGCCCGCCATCTTGCTTTCATTCTCCAGTTCCACCTAGACAGAAATTCCTGCATGTAAACCAAACGAAAAGTTGTTTCGCCTTCTAGGATCTTCCTAGTGCTAGGATCTTCCTCATCATTTATCCGTTCTCCAAGTGGAGAATTGGGCTGTAGGCTCTCTGCCTCCAGGCCGTTCTGTCCTCGGCAGCCGATGCTGCTGCTGCCCATATTCCTAAACCGTTCTCTTTCATCTCTCTTTCGATAGTCCTTCTCCAAGTCTCACGCGGTCTACCCCTTTTCCGTTAGCCTTCAGGCACCCATGTTAGAGCAATTTGTGGATGTGAGCAATGGTCCATTCTGAGGACATGGCCCAACCACGTCCATCTCCTCCTTGCCACTTGCTTACTTATTGTCTCCAATCCTGCTTTTGCTCTAATCTCCTCGTTTGTTACCCGCATTGGCCAGTAGATCTTAAACATCCGACGAAGGCTCTTATGTAAGAATGCATCCAGTTTTTTCTCATCTGTTTTGGTCATTCGCCAGCACTCACAACCGTACAACAACACCGAGAGGATATTAGATTTGAGAATTTTGGTCTTAGTCTTGTAGGTAAATTTACTGCTCTTCCAGATTTTATCCAACTTACTATATGCAGCCCTTGCTTTCCCTAACCTTGCTTTGATGTCTTCTTCTGTGCCACCTGACTTGCTGATGTACGAACCCAAGTAGACACAACTTTCTACATCTTCAATATCGTTTTCGTCAATCTGGACGTTCTCATTGCTGGTCGTGTTAAGTCTGAGGAGTTTTGTCTTTTCGGAATTGATCTTCAAGCCAGTTGTCTTGCTGGTAGTGCTGAGATTTGTCACTTTCTGTTGGATTTGACATTTCGTACTGGATGTAAGTGCAATATCGTCAGCAAAGTCCAAGTCGTCTAACTTGGACCACAATTTCCATCTAATGCCAGTGTTAGCACCCGTTACTGTCCTTCTCATGATCCAGTCGATCACAAGTAAGAACAGAAATCCTGGCATGTTACAACCCTGCTTTACGCCGGACTTCACATCGAAGCAGTCAGTTTGATCTGTGCCCTCAACAACCGCGCATTGGCTACCATCATTCATTGCCTTGACCATTCTGACAAGCTTCGAAGGTATCCCATAACTCTCCATGATCTTCCACAAGGTTTTCCCGTGAACGCTATCAAAAGCCTTTTCATAGTCGACAAAACATATATACAAGCTGGAGTTCCATTCCACTGCTTGCTCTTCGATGTTCCTGAGAACGAATATCTGCTCTATCGTACTTCTTCCTTTCCTGAAACCAGCTTGCTCCTTCCTTAACTTTGCATCAACACCACCTGATATTCTTCTGATTAATACCTTGCCCATCACTTTTACAGCAACAGACATCAAAGTAATCCCCCGCCAGTTTCCACACTTGGTGAGATCCCCTTTTTTTGGCAATCTTGACAATGAGGCCCCTCCTCCAATCTGCAGGAACAGTCTCACTGACTCATATCTTACAGAAAAGGTCATGGACTACATCGACTGTTGTTGTAATGTCAGCCTTGAGAAGTTCTACTGTTAAGCAGTCCACACCAGGTGCTTTAGCCGCTTTCATGCTCGTGATGGCGCTCCTAATCTCGGCTTTAGTTATCGGGCCTGATGTTTTCTCTTCTATAGCTTCCATTTCGCTGATCACTTCGGCCTCCTGCTCCGGGTTGGGTCTATTCAGTAATGCAACAAAGTGCTCTTTCCATCTTTGTTGCACTTCCTCTTCTTTTGTCAACAAATTGCCTTCGTTGTTCCTTACCATGTCAATTTCCTTTGGTAGCTCGCTGCACAGACTTCTTGTAGCATCGTACATACCTTTCATCTGCCCACACTTAGCAGCATCCTCTGCCTCTTACGCTATATTGTTAGCCCACGCTCTCTTGTCCTTTCTCAAACTTTTCTTCACTTCTACATCTTTCTTCCTGTATTCCTGTTGCAACCTTGCCTTTAGTCGCTCCGATATTGTGCCAGCTAACTTTTGCTTTAACTGCTTCCTTTCTTCAACTCTCTTCCAGCTTTCTGGACTGATCCAGCTCTTATTTTTCTTTGTTCTGTAGCCTAGCACATCCTTGGCTGTCTCGCAGTAAGTGTCTTCGATCTTTTTCCACTTTTTCTCTACTACGTTCTCACTCGCTACTTCGCCCTCGCCCTCCTGTCTATTTTCGTCACAATCATCTTCTATCACTAAACAGCTGAACCTGTTCTTTAACTCCAACTGAAATTGCTTCCTAATTTCAGGAACATTCAGCTTACTAGGATTATCCTACCTCCATGTAAACAGCCCTTTACTTTCGAGCTTGGAAATTTCAGGACTAACTGAGGGATTACCAGAAATAAGCTGAAGTTTTAGCTTAATAATCCGGTTAACTAAAAGAACACGCTCGTATGAGAGATCCCTGCTCTTTTCCTTTTTAAAAAAGTCCCACAAAACTTTAACCGAAGGAAAGAGTTGTAAGCAATTTGCTAATTGAATGATACAATTCGAAAAGATAGTTGCAAAGCACATCATCATTCAAAAGTGAATTATTAAACTTCCAAATGCCAGGACCACGGAGGTTATTCCCAGTGGGCTGGAAGAAAAGATAAACAAGATAATGGTCGGAAAAAACACAAGGGCTGATTTCACAAGGAACAACAGAAGGCATGAAGTTTTTAGAAACAAAAAAATTATCTAAACGCGAACCAATTGAAAAATCTGAATTAAACCATGTGCACTGGCACAATCTCGGATGAAGCTTGCCCCAGACATCATTTCAAGAAAAGGCTGAACGAAAATCAGTAAGGCACTTAGCAGGCACAAAGTTGCCGCAAAACTTATCAAGGTTGTGATCGTAACAATTATAAGCACGAGCAATTATTAAAACATCAGAAGATAAAAAGTATTCGTGCAAACTTCTGAAAAACACTTTCTTCTCGGCCAAGTTGGTGGGAGCATAAATGTTAATTAAATTAATCCTTAGATGGTCAAGTTTTAACAAGTTGTTGATTTAGTTGATTTACGCGCAGTGGACCATCTGTGAAGTCTAACATGGCAGGCTTGAGTTTCGGTGCAACTCGAGTAGGTGAAGGACGGATAGGAATCTGTAATGGGCGCAGTGGAGCTGTAGGGCCAGGATCCTCAGGAATCGCCATCGCAGCAATAGCTTGATCAGAAGCAGTAGAACGTTGCAAATCAGCTGCAGCGACAAGCTGTAGATCAGACAAAGTAGGAGAGCCAGAAATGATGCTCGACGGAACAGAAGGCTCTTGGGACAAAGGAATAGACAGGGACGGCGATTCAACAGGCGAAAAGAGGGACTGAGACGATTGCGTAGTTTGTGATGACTGAGAGAACTGTGTAGACTGAGAAGACTGCGAGGGCTGTGCGGAGGGCTGCTTTGGGGTGTTCTGGGACAGTGATGAAGGCTGACCAGAATTAAAGATGGCGACGGTGATGATTGCGATGAGAGGAAAACACAGGAAGGTGTAGGAGGTACATCAGGAGAAGACTGCGAAGGAGGCTGTGAAGGAGGAACATCAGGTAAAGACTACAATTAAGGGATTGAAGGAGGCGGGCCATCGGAAGAAGGCTCATCAGAAGGAGGCTGCGGGAGAGACTATGACGGTCGAGACTTTGGAAGGGGAGCAGGAGCAGCATCAGTATCACCAGTGTCAACTTTTTCAGGGAGCCGCCACCAAGATAATTTACAATCAATGGCGTAGTGGCCGTCCTCTTTGCAAACACTGCACTTGCTTTATTTTCTTCTTTACAGTCACTGAATGTGTGGCCCAGTTGGTCACAGTTAAAGCATACCACGTTAGCAGGGCACACCTTTGCGACATGATCGGGAAGATGGTACTTTCTGCAAGTAGGAACCTGTCTCTCGTGTTTGACTCTAAGAAGCTTCCTGGCGAAGCGTAGGAAGGATGGAATCGACTCTGATAGCTTCTAACAACGCCATGTTCCGTTATTGATGCCCTCATAGCCCTGTAGATTACATCTGCGGAAACCGAGGACAGATCCATAGCGGCCGAGACGATGGGCCAGTGCTTCATCAGAAAGCTCGAAGGGAGTATCATACACGACAACAAAGGTACACGTAGAAGATGAATTACGATGACGACGGATAAAAGAAGATTTACGAAGGAAGAGATCACGATACTCACTGGTGGAAAACGTCACGGAAACAAAGCCATTAGGATTACGTTGGAGACATCTGACCGCAGCAGCACGGATACCACAGTTCTTTAGATCGGAAAACACTTGCGATAAAGAAGTGTCCTTGTCGGAAAGAGAAAAATGTGCCGTACATGGTCGCTCGGGCAAAATGTTCAGCGGATGGATAGAATCATTTTCTGCGTCAGTAATTAAGACATTCAGCATTCTTCATTATATAATCAACGCTGGATTGACTAGACACACTGGAGTGTCGACGACGCCCAGCCATTTGGGCACAAGACGGGATACCAGTAATCTCCATGTTCTCCTCAGTTTCGGAACGGTCCGGTCCTGGGGGTCGACATTATTACCTGCCATACTTTTTCGATTTATTTACATATATACAGTGGACAAGGCAGAGGAAGCTCTGCTTGCCCTTACTTGACAATATTAAAGTTGAAATCTAAACAAGGTGAAAGTACAATATAATTATTGAAAGAAAAACGTAATAGTAAAGGTGAAAATCTAAACTAGGTGAGAGTACCGTATAATATTAATAAAAATCGAAAGCATTCTGGAGATACCTCGTCTGATTTACACTCCAAAATGCTAAAAGGGCTAAAATATATGACTAAAAGCGAGAAACTTAATTCGTAAACACTAGCGGAAAGCTATATACAGTGCTATTTGTTTGCGCATTTCATTGTCTTATTTGTTAATTAATTTGCTAATTTTATTTTGTATTTTGATTCTGAATAGTTTGGATGTAGGAAGCGAGGGGCAAAGGGGATGGAGTGACCTCACCCGGGGGCCCAGGAACCTGCCCCTGCAAGGCTGGGCCACTGGGTGTGGCCGCTATGCCCTGTGTCCCTGCTTAGATGATTACACGTAGCTCATCGTTGTCTACGCGGCAAAGGCCATTCATATGTGCCCAGGTATTTGAGAATTCACGTGGGGAGTAATAAGAGTGCCCCGCGGAGATTCGCGTGCGCACTCTTGTTTTGATTTTATTGATGATGGCCTGGGCGGAGGTGACCTTCTGTTCCAAAGTGCGAAAGTTCCGCGCCGCCCAAAGTTCGTTAAGAGTAATGTTAAAAAGAACACGGAAATGAGATTGGATTTGGAGGACTGGCCATCCCGAGGAAGGCTATGTCCAAAAAAAAACTAAAGCGGGACTGAGACTTAAGGCTGTAGAGTAAAAAGGATTGACGCTTTGAAACACCCACGCCCACACCTGAGGTGCAATAGTGCACTCACAGAAGGCGTGAGAGAAAGATTCCTTGAGGCCACAAGAAGCGCAACGCTCGCTAACACGGAGCCGGCGCCATCGTTTCAGGAAAGCCCGGGTTTTAATTACTCCATGAGCCAAGCGTCACGCTATATCTGCTGCCCAATTGGTACTCAGACCCCCATATATTCCCGCCCAGATGCTACGCCAGAGTAGGGTGATAGATAGCTTCCTCTCCCAAGCAAATGTGCAAGGCAATCGCCGGGGAGAGGGGTTCACGTGTTTCGCGTAGAAGATTATAACGTTATAGTCTGGTAGCAGGGTCAGATCTAGATTGAGGCGGTCAATCGCTTTAAGGATGTGTTGATATTACACAGGGGATGACCCCCAATGGTACAGCAGCTTTTTTCATTGCGTGAAACTGTTCAATGTGTAAACTCACTTTGTTCTTAAACAATTGGAAACAAGCTTATTTAGTAACAAGGAAAACAGGTGCTTATACATTGTAACTATTTCTAATAGAACGTATGCACATGGCCTTACAGTTGTCATTTAAGTTTCGCAAACTAACTTCAAGGAATTCCACTCATTTTCTACTAAAACAGGAGTAACTGCAAACGCATTAGATCCCAGGAAATGAAGATGAACCTTAGCCCTAATCACGCAAGTGGGTTACATAAAGCAAGAGAAAAATCACTGGTCAGCGAGGGAACAGTTTGTTTGGTCAAAAATGCATGATCGTTGATCTTCCTCTTGAATTAATAGCGTTCGATTCCTTCAGTCCGTGCTGCAATAACGGAGATAACAAGGATTATCAGGTGAAGTTCCATTGATGTAATAGAGGTAGTAACCACTGCAGTTTTGCACTTGAATATTGGTGGACCATTGGCAACAATCCGCCTTCCAGTGAAAGCAGACCTGTCGTGTTACTTTGCCTTCGTGAGCCTGGGGATGAGCTCCGTTTAACCACCCAGTTGCGTTTGTCCTGCATCTGTTTTTAGGGACACACCAATTGGGCATTTTTGTTCCTGCGTTTCCTTGGAAGCGAAACCAAGCTGGCCCAAGTGTGCTGTCGCAAGAACGATTCGTTGCATCGTTTGTCACTTTTCTGCCGGCATTGCCCAGTACTTGGTAGTTTTTGCATTCTAAGCAAAACAAGGAACCGTCAATTAAATAATGGCTTAAATTTTATGGTAGTTAAATCAGTGGCAACAGACGCGAAGACAAGTGACAGGAAATTATCAATTAATGCATTATCACCCTGAATGATGTGATATTCTTAAACCAGCTGACCAGAAGAACACTTTAAAAAAAATAAAATTGTTGGGGCTCCCCCCGCCCCCAGCCCCCTAAGTAAGCAATGTTGAGACTTGTGTGGATTTTTCAAGATTTTTCGTGAACAAAATAAGAGTAAATTACCATCGCATCGTATCGGAAGCCCGTTACTAGGAGCGAACAACTCCCATACTAAGCTTGTGTCACAACATTTTACAGAACGATCTCTTTTAGACAAGAGAGTATGAAGGTAAGAGAGGTAATCCCTCATATTGGCCCTATTCTCATCGTAATCCCTCTTAATTTATTTTTAGATCGCCTGCGAAATCCGGTATTCCCACGAGGGTTAACCGATAACCAATTATATGTCCCCATCATTACTTTAAAATCATTAAAATCATTGCGATAAAATCTTGAAGCACCTTGCGATATGCAGTGAGTTCTTTAAAATTGCCTTCTGTATTGTTTAATGTGTGAATCAGAAAGGGATATGAAACCCTAATGAGGGACATAAAAGAAAAAAAAAAAGTAGGAGATATGGGATACCAATTCTTCCACCCTCAATTTGATTATGGATCGGTTCCTTTGTTCACCTTTTTCAAATTAGCTGATATAATGACATCAATTGTTAATTTGAAATACTTGCCGTCTGGAATGCAGTAGCTCTGACCGTCTCCTCGGTAACTCAACTTGCAGGTGCACTTATAGGACCCGAGAGTATTTAAGCAGAGAGCCTTCCCATTAATACAGTTGTGAGCACCACTGGTACACTCGTCGAAGTCTTATGGGAATAAGAAGAGATATGACATTAGAAAAAATGTGACTGAACAACAAGCAGAACAGCTCCAAATATTTCAGACACAGAATGAAATGCTATGCGTTCGACCCTGTCAGCTTTCTTCATAAGTTCGACGCACGTAATACATACAGTTTGCTTTTCCCTTCAGGATGTTTTGTTTTTAAGTAGTGGCCTCCACACGAAGACATCGATATTCATTCATCCAATGGCCACGAATGTGAGAAAGCAAGAGAAAGTAAGATGACATCACAAACTGGTCGTGGAGTAAATGATTGCTGGTTATGTTAAGTTTTACAGCGAGAAATTAAAGCTGCAAAGTATGTGTGCTCTTGACTTAAAATAGTCAGCAATGAAGAACATTTGAAATTAGGTGCGCTTTCAGCCAAATATAGGATCACAAATCGTAAAAATACATTATGGCAATCCGAATCTAGATCAGATCTAGATCATAAATTCGAATTCTTATCATTTATTTCGATACTGGGGTGGTTTTAAATCAAGTCTCGAGAAACCAAAGCAAAACGAAAAGACAACCAAATGAACTAATCACCAATGGTAGAGGGATTTCAGTTGAATAAAGAAATATTATTACGCGCTTGCGCAATCTTGACGCTTAGTGATTTGCATAAAAAAAAGTTGCACTACAGTTTTTCTTCTTCTTTTTTTTAAACTAGTGACAAGCAAAGCATATAATATCAGTTACAAATGATCCGTAACATTTTTACTTTTAAACAGCTGCGGGGTGAGTTGCATGGAGACTAAGCCCCCCTTTCCCCCACCCCCCCTCCCATCTCTGTTCACTTCCGTTTCTTTTTATGCATGCTCAATGGGACAAAAGAACAGCTAGAATCGTCCCTCAAATTGATTTCCCCGGAGCTTTGTATCTCTTGCCAACTGTCACAAGATCAGGGACTCTGGGAACGAGATTGTATTTCCTTGCTGGTCATTAAGAAGCCAGTAGGCATATGTTTATGAGACCCGAATTGCAAACAAAGAATTGGCTATTATGATTAGTTTATGACACTGTACGCGTTTGTTGTGTTTGGTCAGATTAATTTCTTAAAACTGGTGTTCCAAGCAAAGGCAAAACTGAAGCAATCACGCACTACAACAAACCACCTTTACCTTGGCAGCTCAAACCATTTCCAGTAAAACCAGTTTTACAGGTGCAATGAAAAGATGCCAATGTATTTTGGCAGATGGCATTAGCATCACAGACTGGGACTGAAGCGTTGCATTCGTCTGCGTCTGAAAAAAATTCCGAAAACAATGAATGTAGATACGATTCAAGAAGTTGTGTGAATTAGAAAGTTAAGCGCACTTCCCTCCTTCCTACCCAGCGGTATTGTATCTGTTTCCTCGAAATGAAAGAGATCATTTATGAAAACAAAAAGAAGGAAGAAGAAATACATTTTCATCACCCTTATTATCATCATCGTCATCGTCATTGTTATCGCCATCTTTATCGTCGTCGTCGAGGTCGTCAACATGCTCATCGCCATCACAAGGTTTTTCTACCGAGCACTTTCCTTCCCCTCGTCATTTCAACAATTCACGTTCATCTTTTATTGACTGATTTTGTTTTAATTGTCCCAAAATACTAAAGGCATTTTTTAGTTCAGTTCAGTCGTGAGAGCACACTCGCCTCCTTTTCCCGAGTTTGTTCCACTCCATGGGCAGACTCGGCGTTTCTACTCTGCTCTAGGAAGCTTTTCTCCGGGAACTCCAGTCTTTCTTTTCTTCGTATCAAAACCACCGACATGTTATGTTAATTTTCTATAATTTGATGTCATTGTTTGTAGTCTTTCCAAATAGTAGAACACTTGTGTTTGGTCCTATATGATTGATGGTTAAATGAAATAATAATTGTTATTGTAATTTGTTTACCCAAGGAACACCTTAAGAGAGCTCAGGGGCTCGTTCAACATGTTCTCCGTGCATTCCGGATCGAACTGGAATTAGGCAGTGTTTGTTTTTCTGGAGAAAGCATCTCAGAGCAAGGAGCGAACCAAAAACAAACTCAACCCACATATGACGCCAGGACCGGAATCGAACTCTGGCCACATTAGTGTCACTGCTCCTTGCATTACGTTAAAATATCCTGAAACGGCATAGAAATAAAAAGTGCCTTTGTGCAAGGCGCCCCTTAGGTGTCTCAAGCAACCCACCTCCAGTCAGCATGTCACAAGGAACCAACACAACTTGGCCTGGTTTAACTGAATCAAGCCAGTACCTGCCACTGACCACGCTATCTCCTTCACTCGCTTTGATCTCGGAGCAATATTCGGCAGGTATCTCTTGGATGGAGCCCAGTGGAACTGTAAAGTTGCAAACAATGGTTCAAATTCAAGTAAGTTGCAAGTTGCAAATAAGTTGAGGCTGCAGTGGGAACTCTTTCATCAAATTAAATATATACAGTGTGTAGTTGCTTTTTATCGTGGAAGTTCAGTTTGCTATCATCAATCTAGTTTAGGTACTCCAAACTAGAAATGTACGTATTTACCTACACGCCATAATGAAATATGTAGCACGAAGTGTCCCTTTCAGTACTTGCCACCTATTTCCAACGTTACAATAAAAGGCCTGGAAAATTGCTGAAAAATGGAGGGGGCATCCGGTTGACTGTTTACAAAGCGAATAAAAGTTCGCTTTCCTAACTACTTCCAAATAGATTTCTTCGTTGGCTGGTCATGAGAATTTGGTGTTATATTATGTCTTAAGATGACGATAATCTTTATTCTCAATACTTGTCTACCTGACAGTGTATTGAAATTGAGAGGCGAATTTACATACTGATCAATCCTGGTATAGCCAAACGATTAAGAATGGCATCATCAAGACCCAGTGCTCTATAGACCGCACCATGCTGCCTTTGTATGATATAATTCTCCGTTTCACAGCCTTCGTTCATTACCTCTTCAAGTGGAGCGATATAACGAACCCACGCATTATTCGCAAAGAGTGCGGAATATCGATGGTTTTCAAAGTGACGCCATCAAATTGTAAAATCAAAATTGCAAGCTCTTTTGAATTTTTATCTACAGGAGGCTAAAGATGATCTTGAAATCACGACGTCTTTCGTTTCGAAAATACAATATTTTGAATTTCCAAATTGACACCTTGCGTGACACCATAATACAAAAGCTAGTTGGTTGAAAAAATGTCTATCCCGTTGAATCTCAGCAGTTTGAGGGGTTCAACTACATTACGAGATGTGTTGATACACATGTATCTTATACCATGAACGAAAAGTAATTGCTTTCATCGCAAAGTGAACTCCAGCTGTTCTTGATGATTTCTCGCCGCCGTATTAGTGCATAACGGAGGTGCATTAACAAGGCGGCTCCATATAAAACTCTTTAAAGTTGCGTGGAACTCTTCCACAAATAACTGGAAAACGATGTATCGCACAGACCTGAGAATTGGAGAGGTGATTTATGAATTTGTCTCTCCTACAACATATCAAATTTTTTGCTTTTTTCATTGAACGATTTCGATTTTATTTTTTTGTTGCGTGACAGTGAAAACGATCTATAGTTCCGCGTTATGCCCACTGTCAGTACAGAGGGCATAATTGGCCGAATTGGCAACCCCACTTGGCTCATTTTACGACAATTAGTTAAGAACCAAGGTAACGATACCTCTTTCACTAGGTCTTGTCACGTATATCCGATCTGGGTGTTGAACATAATCATTTGGTCTCGCCTCCTTTGTGCGATTGTTTAACTCGCACAAATGTAGACTCATGACGTAATTGATGCTTTGACATCGGATGTCGGCGTTACATAACTGTCCGCAGGTCAGCATGTTTGCAGCAGTGCGTTTCTCAAACACATGGCCTCTTAAAATCATAGCATATGTGGAGTGTACACTTTGGCACTGCTGAGCGTCTGCGCGACACACACTACACACCAGATACATCACTGCTGTGTTGTAAAAGTGCAGGATCTTGGTCATTTTTATAGTAGCAAGCGAGTAAGAAGACCACAGGAAACTGGAAAAAATGGTAGAGAAATAGGTATTAAATTAGATCCAACTTACTTTAAATCAATGATGAAATGGTATATGAAATGAATCATATATGAACTGCGGATATGAAATCAAGTGAAGCTATGATCTTCGCAGTTATGAACGCAATTTTTACAATTGCGTAGAGAAGCCTGAAAAATCCAAGACTTCAACGGGATTTGAACCCGTGACCTCGCATACCCGCAGTTCATATATGATTCATTTCATATACCATTTCATCATCGATTCATTCCTCACGTGACCATTAGAACCCACAAATGACTAGCTCCCAACGTCAGTGGCTTCATAGCTCAGTTGGTTAGAGCGTCGCACCGGAATCGCGAGGTCACGGGTTCAAACTGCGTTGAAGTCCTGAAATTTTCAAGCTTCTCTACGCAATTGTAAAAATTGCGTTCATAACTGCGAATATCATAGCTTCACTTGATTACTTTAAATCAGTTTCAACAATTGCAAGACTATTTCTTATTCCAGGGATTAACTACACAATACTACTTTTGCACGTAACGGCAGCGTTTTGGTACTATAGAAACGCCAATTATTGCTAAAAAGATGTACTCATTTACAGAGACAAAGTAGATCGCCATAGCAACGGAAAAGCCATCTAAAAACGCAATATACTTTGTCTTTACAGTGCAACGCTCCTCACCGTGTCCACCCGACAAACTTTCACATTTGACAACTACGTGTAAATAGGTCAACCCAACAACCCATGCAGCGTTCAACTTACAACTGTGTGAACTTTGCAAGGAGGCGTGACAATCAATCAAATTCACACAACCTGATTGGCAAACAATTTTGTAAAAAACGTTTGTTAGGTGGCCACGGTAAGGCGTGTAGCACCATAAAATCCCATACCCTTCCGGAGATGATCGGCAGGCGGAGATGAAACTCTGCAAAGTAAGGGAGGGGGGAATGGGGCTGGTGGGATTTGGGGAAGAGTCATTTGGAAATTGTCTCCTCCCCCCTCAGCCACCCTATTTTTCTTGCACATGCCCACCCCCCTCCCCCCTTCCTCATCAGGCAATACTTTTTGGCATTGCCTAACGAGTGAATTCCATGGTAAATTTTACGCTGAAAAACGATCACAAAGCAATGAATGCGATATCGGTTTTTCGAGTGAAATTCGCTTTGGAATTCACCAGTTAGGCAACGAAGTTTTGTTGAACCGCACGTCAAGTTTTAAAAGAAAACAAGCACAACCTCCGTGAGATAAATGGAAAAGGAAAAAAGCCATTTCAGAGTCAACTGTCAATACCCAGCGAGTAGGAATCACGCTAAAATTAGAAACCATGAAAAAACTTTGTCAGTTTAAAGTCACAAAAAGAGTTTTACTGATGTACTTTATTCCACAAGTCTGAAAACGAGATCATTCACATTTTGATTTATTTCAGTGAAACACGCCAGCTTGGCTTGAAACAAGAATCGGCGAAATATGGCAATGCCACCAAGAAAGGAACTTCAAACAAGATCCGCTCCAACACTAAATTACCTCTAGGTGCTTTAAACAAACTTCTGAAAACACAAGCTAGTGAAATTTCCCCCTAATTTTACGAGAACTCATTGCGATTACGTGTTTATAA
>NC_090896.1:42579199-42586699 GCF_036669925.1 Montipora capricornis
ATTTTCAGCAACAAAATCATTCAATGCACCGTACATGATATAAATAGGATTCCGCTGACCATTTTCCACGGTTCTATGATGCATGACCATTTCCACATGGTTAGTAAATATCTTTATTCATTGTGAAGTTTATCTTTTTGCCCTGTTCTATTTTCATCACTTTTTGATTGATTGCATTTCAGAGGGCTGGAAAATGCATTTCCGAGGGTCTAATTTGAAGAATTTGCTGGGGAAGCATGCCCCGAGAACCCCCCAGGGGCTCACGCTCATCGGACCTTCCTTTACATGGTCTTTGGCCATGGCCATGGCCATTTCAAAACTTAATAACAACCCTGATAACGCTTAGGTGCTTAAACAAACTTCTGAAAACACAAGCTAGTGAGATTCACCCCTAATTGTACGAATCAACTTTTTCTTTATGTCCAAGAAAGTACAAATAATTGTTACTTAATTCCAGTTCATAATAAAAATTCGATTTTCATTCCTGAACAAAGGAAGAACCGATTAAACCACCTTTTAAAAATACGCATCCACTTTAAATAACGCATCCGTAAAAATAACAAACGGTTTAGTGCCTAAGGTTATAATTTGTGGAGTAACTTCTGGCACTAAGTATGAGCTATTACAGCTCTGAGCAAATTAAAAATAAAATTCATCTGTAAGTATATATCCTTTCGGTGCTTGACTTGAATAACTGCGTAGCCGCCGGTGTGGACCACAGATATCATGATATGTCAAGCTGGATTGAAACCAGCGAAAAATACAAAAACAAAACATCTTCTAATCCGTTCTCCACCTGAACATGAAAGGCGTTGACTCTGTAAAAACTATAGTTGATGTAATATGGCCTTGTAGCTGCATCAGGCCACAGAAAGCGCGTGAAAAATGAGGCCTCGCTTATGCTTTGGTGAGTTAACCTGGGTTAAGCCTTCGATCCAATCGCAAACCAGCACTTGGTCAGCGGTCAACTTCACAAAACAGCTGACTACGGTGAACTGTAAGCTTAAGGGCCCACAGACGGATTTGTCGCCCTTGCTAAGGAAGTGAAATGTTACTTCCGGTAACTGACGTCATCATGTCATGAGCTGACAAGAAAACCCACGCACAAGCAAAAGTCACCGCACAAACTGTTGTTTCCATCGAAGGATTTTCCTCGCCCTTCCCCGCGCTCGTTCTCAGATCAACTGCGTATGCGTAAACGAACCGACTTCCGGTTTGAGAAAAAAGCTAAATTTCCGGCGGTTTTAAATTGAATTATTTTTTTTTTACATGGCACGTTTCACCCCCATATATAGAATATAGCTAAGCATTGATTTTTTAAAGTCATCTTTTTTGAAAAAGTTATGGGTGTTTCAGTATCGTTTATGTCTTTAAAAAGAACATTTTTCAAAATAAAAAGAAAGCTATGCTTGGCTGGATGCAAAAACGAATACAGATTATCAAACCATCGATTAAATACTCAAATTGCGTATCACGGAGACAAATTTAGAGTTTTCTTTTATTGGTCACGTGACCATGGGCTTGGTATGATGACGTCATCTTTAGGGTCATTGGCTTACAAAAGTTGGAAACTGACCAAAACTAAATGCCAAATTCTCTCAAATTACTTAACCATTACATCCTTAGCAACGCACCCCAAAAAATACGTCAGTGGCCCCTTAAGCCTGCGTCAGAAGTCGAAAACCATGCCTATGCAGATTTTTGTGGGGTAGAAGAGGTGTATTATGGAATTTGTGCAAGTAGTCAATATCAAAGATGTATGCTGTAAACTATTATGATACTGGGCACATTGGCATACATGGATGGGTGGAAGTACCTACGGACGGCCGATGACGTTTTGCTATAAAACAAAGATTTCTCGCAGCGATGAGTTACCATATTTTCTTAACAATGGCTCTCCGCGCGCGCGCACCTTTGGCATGTGCGAAGCCCCGCTAAAAATAAGAAACTCAACTTCTAAACCCTGGATAACCTTAGGCCTTAAAAAAATCTAGAAAAGTACGGGATAAACTTTACAAAAAAAATGGCTAATTACTCGCAACGTAATATTTCTGAATAAATATAAAAACATACGGTAATCGTAATAAAATTGCCTTTATAAACAAATTATATCGCCCTTCGTATTAAAGTCAAGTTGTTGCTGACTCTACTATTATAGCTAATGCTAAAAAAATGTGGGATAACATAATTTTTTTAATCAACAAAAAGCGCCCATCCTCATATATAGAAAAACTGCAATTTTGTGACAAACTATACCCTCAACCATCCTCGATTCACGGTAATGTTCTTAATAATTTCTTCAGCAATGTACCTGTTTACCTTGCTTCTAAACTGCCTAAACCCAGCCGTCGCTTTTCTTCTTATTTAAGGCAAAAAAAGGCCTAAATTTTACCTCCGACCAGTTAATGAGATTGAGGTTTTTCTTCTTGTTGAGGATATTGATGGAAGTCCACTGGTGCGGACAAGGTTCACCCTTTGTTATTATCTGTAGCTCCCTTTGAAATTTATCGTCCTGTTGCTCACATCATTAACTTGTCCATCAAACATGGTCATGGTATTTTTCCAGACCGATAATTTAAAAAATGCGAAAGTGGTTCCTATATATATTCAAACAAGGCTCTCGTTTCATGTGTGATAATTACACAGAACTATATCTATCCTTCCTGCATTAAGGAAAATTTTTGAAAAATGTATATGTAATCAATCAAGTCCATATTTTTTCACTGAAGATATTATTATTTCTAATCAATATGGATTCAAACAAGGTCATACAACTGTGGACTGTCTAGTTGATCTCATGAAAGAAATTTCTACAACTCTTGATCGAGGCGAGTATGCTGTATCAATATTTTTCGACATGACTTAAGCTTTTGATACCGTTAATCATTCCATACTGTTGTCCAAATTATCTTTTTACAGTGTTCCAAATCCTGATATTAATTGGTTTAAATCGTATCTGAGCAAAAGAAAGAGTGTTTGTAAATGTTGTCATTTCTGATACCATTTCAATCTCCTCTGGTGTACCACAAGGTTCAATTCAGCTTTGGACCATTGCTGTTTCTAGTATATATCAATGGTTTTACTAAAGCTTCTAGTTTTTTCTCGATGAGACTTTTTTGCGGATGGCCATCGTCACAAGCCTAACTCAACCTGATGGAAGAGAGAGAGTCGTAAGAATGAACAAACACAGAATGCCCATCTTCACAAGCCTAACTCAGTTTGGCTTTGTACAGAGACAAAGTATGACTAAAGATAATTTGTGATTGTTGAAAAGGAAAAGTAAACAGTCTGCCAAGTAAAAAAGAATTAGTGTGAATTAGTGTAACAATAATTGTTTTGTCAATGTATGTGTTGATGACAGCAGTTATTGCTGACACAATCATACATTGTAAGAACAATAGTATGTCTTAATTAAACACCCAACCCAATACAAAACAGCTGATCATCAGAAGCATTCTCACAATTAAAAACAAAGTCTAACCAGAACCAACAAAGTTTTCTTAGTCAGAGAAAAAAAAAAAACAATGGTAAAAGCCTGCATAGACGAACATATATATATATATATTTTTGTCTGTCAAAATAGGGATACGGTGCTTGGAAATTCAGGCTTAAAGTGGGTTCTTGACAAGGTCCTAATTTCTATGTAGGAGATATAGGTATTTATTGCAGAAAAATAAAAATTTGCGATCTCAAAGTCAAATTCCTTGGTTAAAGTGCTTATTGCAATTTAAGTGTTACTTACATATAGAACCTGCTTGATTTTAATTCACTAAACAGGGTTTTGTATAATTATGCCAAATATCTGCTAACAGGTTCTTACAAAAGGATCTCTATTGCATACTTTTAAACGTGTCTGAACAACCAAAGTGTCTGAACGAGCAATTTTTCCTTGTCAAGGCAAACTTGTCAAGGAAAAATTGCTCGTGTAATGGGGCTTTAAACAATGCCAGCTGATTACAATACCAAACAACAGCAGGTTACGAGAGCTGCTAATTACTGCTTTGTTTTCAGCTTGGGTTTCCTTATTTTGGGCTGAGAATTTTAGCTTATGGAAACCATGCTAAAAGCATGGCACAACTCTTATTATCTTTATTATTTTTAAGTGCTATTGAAAGAGATTTCTTATCCCATAAAATAGTAAAAACGAACGATAAAATCCGACCTTTCGGAGTAGTCATGACTCCATGATCAAGGAAAAATGTTTGATCATACAAATTACAGCATTTAAAGCGATATGGCGCGAAAATTGACATAACAAGGTGCGAAGATTATAAAAATACTTTCGCAAGAATAGAGTCTGATTGCTCGTAGAGATTTGGCGAAGATCCCTCGAGACTCTATTCGTGCGAAAATACTTTCGCACGAATAGAGTCTGATTGCACGTAGAGATTTGGCTTTACAGTCAAATTTGTTCCTGCATTTCTTAAGCACTTCAAAATGTCTCAGCAGGCCCTGAGGGATTGCCCCGTGCAAGTTCTTGTAATTTTTTAGTGCATGTTTGTTATCTGTTTTCTGGCTACAAAGACTGGTTTCTATGTTAACACAAAAACAGAGACTTTGCAGGAGTTGTCGAGAGTCAATAATAAAACGTCTTTCCAACGAAAAAAATTAAATTAAAGTAAGTGCGAATTTTTCTTGATTCTTACCTTGTGTTTGAGGAAAGCACCTGGTCGATCCCGTGGCTGCCTACACGAATAAGAAAAATACGTACTGCTGTCAATTTTTACAATTCCTTGGCTCAATTCATTTGCTCGTGTACATGTAAATGGGGCTTTAAACAATGGAAGCGGATTACAATACCAAACAACAGCAGGTTACGAGAGCTGCTAATTACTGCTTTGTTTTCAGCTTGGGTTTCCTTATTTTGGGCTGAGAATTTTAGCTTATGGAAACGATGCTAAAAGCATGGCACAACTCTTATTATCTGTATTATTTTTAAGTGCTATTGAAAGAGATTTCTGTTAAATATGGAGAAACCAGTCGATGGTTCCAAACAGAGTCAGATTGAACTAGATGAGACACACAACCAAAACATACACGTTTCCAACATGGCGGTCTACTCCCAAGCAAACCTGCTTTAATGCGCACGCGTAAACAACAACTGCTAACAGATAAATAACGAATCCATAACACTTCCTCCCCTTCTAATATGTTAAAGTACTAAACTACTGAGAAAACTGTTTGTTTGATCGAGTTCACAAAATCTAAAACGAAAAAAACTAATAAGTCATTAAAAACTTGTAAACATCAACAAAAAGGGTAACCTAAATGTCTCCAGAGCTCTGGCAGTGTTCAACCCTAAAAATGTTCCTTACTACTATCAATGTCACAGACTTAGCTTAACAGGTGCTTTCCTCTGCCTGACGGAATATCTGCGCTCAGCCCTATTTGGCAAATCTCTTGAAATTGACATATTTGGACTTTGTGCTCGAGACGAAGAATCCAACTCAAGTGTTGGAACTGGGTTGGGCGGCTCAAGCGTACAAGCTGACTTCCTCGCTGCAACGGGTGTCTGATTCTGGATCTTTAGATTTGACGGCTGTGCTGGGGCACAATTCGGAGTCTTGTCCTTAAGCACAGAAGGTTGTACTGCAACTGGTTTCGGTGTCTGTATAGGTACCTCACAAGGTGTCTCTATTTCTGGCTCCGGCACACAGGTAGCAGCGCTTTGTGATGATGACGTAGCACATGTCAACTTTGGGGAACAGCTCGCTCCTCGGGAAACACATCATCAAACCCCTCACGCTCAGTCCGCAGCAGGTGATCAACATGTACATAACGCAGTTGCCGCCCTACTTTCACCAGATAGGATAACGGCCCCAACCTTCTTATCACTGTACCAGGAACCCACTTCTCTACCTCTCCCCGGGTGTTTCGCACATTCACAGAATCACGCGAAGATAGTTCACGCATCTTAACACGGTTCTTACCGTGCTGCTGCTGCTGCTTGCCTTGCTGGTTTTGGACGTGCATTTCCATGTTAGGCTTTAGAACACTGAACTTGGTGCGAGGTTTGCGCTTTAAGAACAGTTCTGCTGGTGTCACTCCTGTAACAGAATGGGGGGTGTTTCTGTACTGGAACAGACAGTTTGCCAGCTGGTGCTTCAAAGACCGCTTCGGTGCACCCCTTCTTACTCGTTCGGCCTCCTTCTGTAAGGCTTCTTTAAGGATCTGTACTGTACGCTCTGCTGCACCATTGGACGATGGATGATAAGGGGGAACCAGGGTCTGTTTAACTCTATTCTGCTTAAGGAAATCCACAAATTCATTGGCAATAAACTGGGGACCATTATCGGACACCACTTCCTCAGGAAGTCCGTATGCTGCAAACCACTTTCTTAACTGGTCAATAGTACTCTTAGCTGACGTAGATGTCATGTGTGCTACCTCAATCCACTTGGAGTGGCTGTCAACTAGACCAAGAAAACTGTTGCCATCCTTCTCAGCAAAATCAATGTGCACTCTCTGCCAGACTCGAGTCGGCCATCTCCACGGGTACAAGGGTGCTCTTGGGGGCGCTTTCCGTACTGACTGGCAAACTTCGCAATTCTTTACCATCAGCTCAATCTCTGCATCCAAATTAGGCCACAATAAGTAACTCCGGGCAATGGCTTTCATGGCAACAATACCAGGATGCTCTTCATGTAACCCTTGCAATAGTCGGTTCCTTAAAAATGACGGAATGATTATGCGCATTCCCCATAAGACACATCCTTGATCTGCTGTTAGCTCATGTCTGCGTGTAAAGTGCGGTTTAAGTTCCTCTTCGATAACATGATTAGGCCATCCAGCGAGGGTGTACTCCAAAACTCTCGCTAATACAGGATCTCTCCCTGTGTCCCTGCTGATGTCCTTCGAGTCAACTGGAAATTCATCAAGACCTGAGAAGAAGAACATTTCTGCCTCTTCTTTCAGGGGACTGAGGTCACAAGGTAGACGTGATAAGGCATCTGCATTAGCATGCTTTGCCGACGAGCGATACTCCACCTGATAATTTTACGCCTGCAAAATAACAGCCCAGCGTTGCATTCTAGGTGCTGCTAAAGTAGGCACTGCTGTTTTAGGACCCAAGATGGTCACTAATGGCTTGTGATCTGTTAACAGGTGAAACGTTCGACCGTATAGATACTAGTGAAACTTCCGGACACCAAATACAATTCCCAGGGCTTCCTTCTCTATTTGCGAGTAATTCCTTTCGCTCTTTGTGAGTGTTCTCGAGGCAAAAGCAATGGGACGCTCTTCACCATCATCCATTACATGAGAAATCACGGCACCCACACCATAAGGAGAGGCATCACATGCCAGAATCAGCTTTCTCTTTTCATCATATGGCACAAGCACCTTGTCAGCCGCAAGCTCAGATTTGCTGCGCACAAACGCCTTCTCACACTCTTCTGTCCAAGCCCATTTCACTCCTTTCCGAAGCAGTTCATGCAGCAGCTGCAGCAATGTGGATAGATTAGGAATAAAATTACCATAATAATTTAGCAGTCCCAAATA
>NC_090896.1:42599199-42601699 GCF_036669925.1 Montipora capricornis
ACTCATAGGAACCATTATAGTCTTGTTTCACTATTCATGGATACATTTTTAATAACTGCTAGAAAAACTCATAACCTTACAGAACTGAAAGAGATTAATAGTTTAAACTTAAAGGCAGCATTGTTTTGTAGGGATCCAAATAATTATCTCGTCTCCTTACCAGTTTCCAGCGAAAAAATAAAAAAAGGATTTCCAAATTTGTTTTTACCCCAAATCAATTTGCGTTTATGTTGAAAGGAACATTTCATTTTAAGGCTTAGAAAATAAACTTTCATGTTAAAAACAATGTAACTTGACCTTAAAAGGTCGCGAGTTTTTGAGTACCCATAAAACAAGCACATTTCCCAAAAAATCTCGAAAAATGGTTTTACCTGTTTTTTGGTCTACAAGGCGTTCGCGAAGAATATTTTCCTAAAGGCGAAAACGAGTTTTTATGTACAAAGAAATTGAGAGAATGGAACGTAAAAAAAGTATTCATACATTCTTGAAGTACTGTAAGTGGAGCCCACCCTTGTCATCTAAAATGATGGTGAGCTTTGTTTTCAACGATCGATCCCACATCATCCAATAGCAAATTAATTTCGCTCAGTGTAAAATCCTTGTCTTTTATTCACAATTTACATCCACTGTTCGTGTGAGTTTTTAAATACACCTTGACTTCCCCGCTTTTGTTTAATACGGGATGCATATTTAGAAAGCGGAAAGCTGGAAAGAGAGGGGAAGCCTGGAGTGACTATTCCGTCATTCCATTCCATAATATAGAACTTAATTCCAGGCTACTTTTCAAGAATATGTATCACAAAACTCTCTCCCCCTCCCCCCCCCCCCCTACTAAAATCAGTATTTCTTGAACAGGTTTGTAGGAAGTCCAAGTGATTCTAAAAGTGGTTTATGTATCCCACACTCGTTCTAGTTTACTTTACTATTACGATAGATCCAAATTGATGGAAACGCTAAAAGGCCTGGGTATCACCTCATAAATGGAAAAATACTGACGCTGAACGTAATATTTGACGGGAAATAAATTGTGGAATATGGCAACAATAAATGAAATATTGAGTTTGGATGAGAAGCACTTCACCTTGCTGCGTGAAGATCTTTTCTCCTTTTTTTCATTCAATACTGGTTTCCTTTTTAGTCTTTATTTGTAGTCATTACTGCTGATATTCGCTGAGCACTTCCCCTTGGGTGTGTATGTTATTGTTGCTCTAGAAACGACGACTATACTTCAACCACATCACCTGTATGCGACTGGTTAAATTAAAAACAAAAGAAAAAAAGACAAGCGAATTGGAAGCGACAAGACTACGAGACAAAAAATATCTATATATATTTTTGAAGTACTGTAATTTGGCTCCACACCTGTCAACAGAATCTAATTAGCATAACTGTCTCGTGTCGCGTTGCCAACTTTCATATATTGTATCGTTTTGCGACTCGTTTTGTGGAAATATGGGGGTAGCAGACAAAACCTGGCAAAACTCTCTGGCAGCCTCTCTGGCTCTCTTTCTGGCTCGCGTTTCTGGCCTCATTTTTGCCCTCACTGTCTCAAATGTTTGGGAATTATAAGGTAGAAAAAAGCATTCAAAAGAAGAAGAAGATAAGTGACATAGGGGTAAATATAATTATATCAGACGAACCCTTATGCAATTTCATCATACAGAGCGTGTACACGTATTTTTGTCAGGTTGTTGTTCTTTATTCTTGAGTTTAGCAGAATCGTCTTGGTGGCCTTTAACCGCTCTGTAAATCTTTAATAACCTTGCCGAGAACTTGTTTAAACCCCTATAGAGCTATTTGTCATATAGTTCTCCGCCATGTAATGCCCTGTTTTTGCCGCCATATTGAATTAATTTAACAACGAGGCCATCAGCCCGTATTCGATCAAGATGGAAAGTGATGTGGATTGCATGTGATTCCTTTGCAATTAATTAAAATCGACTTCAATCAATTCAATCCTGAGAGCAAATTTCCATATTTTCAACGAAGAGCCTATATTAGTTGTACCGATCTGTTTTCAGAAGCAGATAGCCGTGCAGGTTTCCATTCTGAGGAGGAGGTTCTTCTTCACAGGAGTGTGTGAGTACTCTAATCGATTTTAAAGATTTCTATCTCAGTGTACAAAACTTACAAAAAACCCTGTGAACCAAAAGGTTGCGACCTATTTAAAGTTGTTGGTACAACGTAAGATGTACTGTTGCACTCCATTTCGCAGTTGCGTAACATCTTAGAAGTACAATTTCATGTTATAAGGCGAACGGGTGTGGTGAGATCACCGGGGAAACTTATTCCGATGTGAAGTTAATGACACTGTATGTTCCATCCAATATATGATTGCAACTCTCCCGCCAAAATTGAAAGAAGGCGAAGATCCAATTGCAAGATAGTGTTAAAGACGAGGTATGTGTAATAACAAAGTGTCAGTAATGATTATGACGTATTTTATAAGGATTATTATTGTATCTTCGACAGTATATGTAACAGAATTACCATATATTGA
>NC_090896.1:42614199-42626699 GCF_036669925.1 Montipora capricornis
CAGTGTAGGCAAACGGAGTAAATAAAACACGTGTTCACTCGCATACAAACAAACAAATCAACTATTTCTTTATGTTCAAAATGCGTACAGATGATTGTTATTTAATTGCAGTTGAGAATAAAAATTCGAGTTTCATTCCTGAACAAAGGAAAAAATGACTAAGCCAATTATTAAAAGTACGAATCCACTTTAAATAACGCATCATTTAAAATAACAAACGGTTTATTGTCCAAGAAAAAAAAAATGTGGTGTAACTTTTTCCACCAAGTTTGAACTATTACTGGTATACTGTTTTGTCGTTCTTGTTCTCTTTCTACATACATATATACATGCATACATACATACATACATACAGACAGACAGACAGACAGACAGACAGACAGACAGACAGACAGACATACATACATACATACATACATACATACATACATACATACATACATACATACATACATACATACATACATACATACATACATACTTACTTGACCGCTTTTTAGGGCCAATGAAACAGAACGAAACGACGGAACAGTCCTATTTACAAGTGCAGCTGGGAAGTTGAACCAGGGACTACCAGGATCAAATTCAACGAGTGCTCAGAGCGAGTCTTGAACCCGGGATCTGTGGATCTCAAGACAAGCGCCCTAACCACTGGGCCACACTCTTTTATTCTTTTCTGTTCTTCTGTCATATAGGTCGTCCAGGCATCATGCGACCTTATCAAAGTTAAAAAAAGGGATATGAAACCCTAACGAGTGACATAGAAGTAAAAATATGAGATAAGGGATACCAAGGCCTCCAACCTCATTTTGATTTTCTGATTGGTTCTAGTTGTTATACTGGAGTTTGCAATACTTGCCATCTAGAATGCAGTACCTCTGACCGTCTCCTCGGTAACCCGGTTTACAGGCGCACTGATAGGATCCGAGAGTATTTAAACAGAGAGCAGGACCATTCATGCAATTGTGAGAACCACGGGTGCACTCGTCGATGTCTTATGGGAATAAAAAGAGATATTAAGTTACAAAAAAAGTCTCAACAACAAGCAGAGCAGTTTTAAATACTTGGCATTCCTAATGAAATAATACGCGCCGGATCGCTGACAGATAACCTCATAACCCCGTAAAACAAACCGTTTGCCTTCTCCGTCAGGGGGCTAATTTTGCTTTCAATGGCCTCCACATGAAGACATGGATGTTTTCATTCATCCTATGGCCGCAAATGTGAGATGCACGTGTTTAAATGTAAGATGACATCACAAACTGGTCTTTAAGCCAAAAATATAGGATCCCAATTCTAACCAATATATGTATGGCAATCTGAATCTACAAGATCAGTTCTAGATCATGAAATCGAATTCTTACAAATTTATCTCGATACTAGGTACTGGACATATCTCATAATAGGGTGGCTTTTAATCGAGTCCTAGAAAACCAGAGCATTGTCTTTGTTCAATTACGGGAGATAAAAAGACAATCAAATGAACAAATCGCTAAGGGTACAGTGCTTTCATATCATTACACGATTGTGCAATATTCACGCTTAATAATTGACCTAAATAGTTGCACATTGCTTCTTTGAAAGTAGTGACAATCAAAGCATATAATATCAGCTCGATAGGTCTTAGCCATCGATCTTTCTTCAAATTCGATCTAATTAAAGCTTAAGGCAAATAATACCGAATGACCCCAGGCGCTTTAGGCGTTGTTGTTGTGTTAATTCATCGTATTGCTTACTGAGCCACGTGCAACGTGGCAAGCGCACTATGTATTTACCCAGATGCCTTTTCTTTGGTGATGTTGTTCCCGTTGCTGATAATCACCATCTTTGCTCTGATTGTGTTTTTGTTGTGACTACTTCGTTGACAGATATGGTGCCAGGGGTCACAACAAATTCCTCGCCATAATACCGAAGAGTCTTGCCTCCCTACAAACTCGTCAACTCACGTAGAACTAAACTCAACACTTAAGAAAAACACCCGCACGACAAACACAGTCCAAGATAAATTATGGCTGCTACTGCGCGTGCAAAGAAACAATGGTTTTCTGACTAAGACGAAGACAGTAACTTCCTTTGAAAACTGGCGTCAGAGCCTCGTACACACACTGCCTTTAGAGGGACATTTTGGCCCATTCCTCGAAACTTAGCGACATGGTTAAAGAAAACCATAACCATCCCTCTTCGTGGCTTCCCGGACGGCGGGGATTCAGTAACCGCGTCTCGCCGTCGCAACGCCCAACAAAAGGTAAGCATACTTGAGCTAATGCTAGGACAGATCGCTAACTACCGCATGATTATCTCCACAAAAACTATTATCAAGAATTCAACTTCAATAGACTCCATCTGGTCAGCCATACACATGCATTTCCGCCTTGAAGCCCACTGGCACATTCACTTACCGACATACACCTCGAGCACGGCGAACGTCCAGCATATCTATAACAAAGACTTATGGCCTTCAGAGAGAAAAGCCTCTTTTGTGCCAACAGCAGTGGTCACCATAGCGAGTCCATCACAGGGGATGAGGAGATAGCCACTTCCTTGCAAAATGTCATCGTCATAACCTGGTTACGGCTTGTCCATCCAACCAAATTAACGCAAATCAAATGTTGGCTTTTGAGGAGAGGGGAAATCGGATTACCCGGAGAAAAACCTCTCAGTGCATAGTAGGGAGCCAATAAACTCAACCCACATACCCAAAGGGATTACTACACAACTGTAAACAAATACTCCAGGCCCTATCCACGCTCGACCTCAAGCTCGCCGCTCCCAACACTAGTATCAGTCCCAAATATACAATGATCTTGTGCTGGGTTTCGGAACTTTTGTACTCTTTAGGTGTCCCCTCATCGAATCACAACACTGATTTCTTGTAGCAAGCCCGAAACTGTTGGTCTTATTGGCATTATGGTTTATTGGCGCATACAAAGTGTTAGCTCGTGTCATACAATAGTGCTTTGCCTTACTTGCATCACTTGGCACTTCAGAGGCAGGGGCTTAAGAAGAAGATTAACTGGCCCTTTCATTACGTCCGGTTCTCTTTCCTCTAGCCGAATCATCACCCCCACCCCCCCGCCCTGACGACCAATTACGGATCATCACCGACCGTGCTGGTAAGTCTCTAGTTATTGGTGCAGCACTGTACATGAACCGTGCCAATAAGCTCCTGCTACCAGGGTCCTTCAGCTCAAAACTCCGCTGTCGTCAACCCACCTGGCTCCCATGAAAGATAGAGGCATTATTCATTGCAACCTATACATCATCCAGTACATTAAACTGTCTGTAAAGGCTTTTGGAAAGCTCTGTCGAGGCGAGTATTCCTTAAGCCCGCGTGTTGCAAATGTTAAAGATATAAAACGTTATCTTAATGCTACCACAATTGCTTTGGATGGTGTACTTGTTGTTGAAGGCAATGAACCACCGGTGCCTACACGAGATTGCGTTATCTTTCCTCGCCATGTCCTCCAAGGCCTTTTGACCGCTTTGCACATCCACCTTACTCACCCCACTAGCCAACAGCTGAAGTTGCTTACACAACAATACCTGTTCGCCCTCGATATGGATGTCAAAATGTCTGAGTGCTACAAAGTGCCTACAGATACCCCTCCCCCTCTGCCTCATCGCTCGAGCAGCAAACGCTTTGGCAACGACGCCGACGAAGATTACCCCTCGCCCTCATCACCATCCCTATAGATTCCGGCCGCTGCTTCCACTCCTGTGTGGCTTCGAATTCCGTAGCTGAACGCAGCTGATCCGTTGCCTGCACTCACCCCACCTCCACTACCAGCCTGTCTTTTCGCCCCCTTTTTTACCAAATCCCGAAGACACCTGGACGGATACCAGGCAGACCAGGATGGCGTACTCAAATGGGCACTGCGCGATCGCGGCCCTCTACACTACCTTGAGGACTAAGTACTGTCTTAGCATTTCCTCTCAAGGCCATGTCTACTGTTGTTCTTGTGTTAATTCATCGTATTGCTTAGTGAGCCATATGCACCGTGGTAAGCTGACTCGGTGTTTACCCAGAAACCTTCGTCCTGGTGACGTTGTTTTCGTTGTTGCTGGTCCGCCGGGATTGTGTTCCTGTTGTGACAACTCTGTTGACTGGCGCAGTCGTAATTACAAGAGAAGGCGCAAAGAAGTAAATGATCGTTCGATTGTGACTCCTTAAAAGCAAGGCTCCACCATAGAGCATTGCATTCTGGTCGCAGGAGCGATGCATTATGGTAAAAGGGCATACACCTTTTTTCCAACATGGTGGACATTTTGACATATTTGTTTGTTTTTATTCAAATTAGCCATCGATGCCTCGTTATTAAGCTTAAAATTCAAAAGAATATTTTGCCTTGAATGAGGAATCAAGCTCTAATTTGAATAAAAACAAAAGAATATCTAAATGACGGCCATTTTGGAAAAAAGGTGTATAAATCAAAAGACATCAAGATTTGCACCCCTACATGTTTTAGCGTTCGACAAAGGGGAACATAGTTATCCTGTAGTTGGTCGAAGTCAGTCACGAGGGTATTGGTCGATGGAATGCGAATTTTGACGGCCGTGCTGGGATGCCATCTGTGTATTAGGAGAACTTTACCCCAAACTCATGCAAATACAAATGGACACGAGTAGCTCTGGAAATGAGTGTTTGCCTTTGAAATTGGGAGACGGTATTTTATGTGCTCTTCGTTTTCGTGCGCGGCATAGCCTGTCCCAGTGCTCGACTAATTTCGTTGTGATGTTTTACTATTTCCTTGCTAGTCTATAAGAAACCAGTAGGCATATATGCTAATAAGACTCGAATTGTAAACAAATAATTGGCTATTATGATTAGTTATCGCGCTGTATGCGTTTGTTCTGATTGGTCAGATTAATTTATTTAAATTGGTACTCCAAAGAAATGCAAAAATTAAGCAAGAAAACACTGTAGCAAACAACTTTTACCTCGGCAGCTCAAACCATTTCCGGTAAAACCAGTTTTACCGGTGCATTGAAAAGATTCGAATGTATTTTGACAGACGGCGTTAACATCACAGACTAGGGCGGAAGCCTTGCATTCGTCTGCGTCTGAAAAAAAAAAAAACTGCAAGCGCAGCTATGATTCAAGAGATTGTGTAAATTTGAAAGCTAGGCGCACTTCCGTTTTTCCTTTTTATTATTATTATTATTTTTTATCATTTGTTTTTTCTCTTTTTTTTTTAAATTGCAGTGAAACAAAACACACACACTCTTCCAATCTCCAATTATTACTTACGTGGTCAAGTCTTTTCTTTGTTCGACCGGTTACATACACAGACTAAACAGCCCTTACAAGGTGCTGAATACTCGGATACTTATGTCATAAACTTAGAAAGGTAAGATAGAAAAAGCGAAATTATGGGATATCGAGATGATGTTCCTGTGTAGGGAGCTTATCCATTTTTTTTTTTTTAATAGAAAGAGAGCTTGTTTCTCTCTTTAGCTATTCGACGCTCCATTTCATATACTGCTTTCACTTTTACCAATATTATTGCACGTGCCGGTAAAAAAATTTTTGAGTTTACAGCTGTAAATGTATTGTTTCGAGAGCAATATGAGGTGATTATATAGAAGCGAGCCTTTAGTGGCCATGGTCGGGTGATACCAAAAATGACATCAGCCAAAAAGGAAACAAGAAAACACTATAAGAGACAACTTTTACCTCGGCAGCTCAAACCATTTCCGGTAAAACCAGTTTTACAAGTGCATTTAAAAGATGCTAACGTATTTTGGCAGATGGCGTTAACATCACAGACTGGGACGGAAGCATTGCATTCGTCTGCGTCTGAAAAAATAAACCCAAAAACAGCAAGCGCAAATATGATTCAAGAAGTTTATTTTATTTTATTTTATTAGCTTCGCCAACTTAATATTAAATATACACAAACAAAAGATGTAAATGGTACAATACAGTGAGGGACACCGCAACAGCTTCCGCCAATTACTGCGGGCCCGGAACGCATAAAAATGAAAAAAAAAATACAATAAAACTTAAAGAGTAGTTAGTAGCAGCAATCAATGTTTCTTGTCAGATTACGGGTTGTGTTGCAACTTGTGAAGATAGACATGAATGATCGAGGATCTTCAGGGTCATTTGATTTACAGAGTGATTGCTTAAAGTAGCTGAGTAGGTGTGCCTTGAATGAACTGAAAAAGATAGTTGCGGAGGAAAGACCAATGCCATCGGCTAGAGTGTTCCATATTCTCATTATGCGGATGAAAAAAAACCTCTGATATGTAGTTGTTTTGCATTTTTGGGAAGCAAATAGAATTACATTAGTGTTGCTATTGGTTCTAATTGCTCTTGATAGGGCGCGTCTAGTGGGGAGTACAGTAGGGTTAACCTTAACTAGCCCACTCACAGGTCTCTTATTTTTGGCTATTGTGAAAACACCCGCAATTATCCCATGGGATTTGCTTCTAAAACTAAAAAGATACGGGACAGGGTTAACTCAGAGGACTAATAATTGACTCCTGTCATCAACGTCATCGTCATCTTCATCCCTGTTTTTGTCGTCGTCGACGTTGTCATCATCTTCGTGGTCATCTTCGTCGTCATCGTAGTGGTCGTCGACGTTGTCGTCATCGACATCGTCGTGGTGATCATCATCGTCATCATCATCATCATCATAATCGTCATCTTTGTCGTCGTCGTCGATGTTGTCGTCATCGTCATGGTAATCATCACCCTCATCATCGTCATCTTTATCGTCGTTTTCGTCGTCGTCGTCGCAGTCGTCGTCATCGCTGTGGTCATCACCATCCTTATCATCATCATCATCCTCGTCACCATCACCAAGTTTTTCTACCCAGCATTTTTCTCCCCTGCAACATCTCAACATTTAATGTTTATCTGATATAGGCTGATTTTGCTTTTAGTGTCCCACAATACTAAGATGGACATTTGTAATTCCGTGGTGCGAGCAAACTCGTGTCCCATTTCTTATTTTGTTCCACTCCCAGACCCGCCGATTCAAACAAAAAATGCCTGGGTGAAAGGAAACTCTTAGATTGGCTCAAACAACACACCTCCTGTCAGCATGTCACAAGGAACCGACACAGCTTGGCCTGGTTTGATTGAATCAAGCCAGTACTTGCCACTGACAACGCTGCCTCCTTCACTGGCTTTGATCTCCGAGCATGATTCAGCAGGTAACTCCTGGATGGAGCCCAGGGGAGCTGTAATTAGAGTTGCAAACAATGGTTCACATTCAAGTAAGCTGCACCTTGGTTGTATTCATAAAAAAGTGGGAACTCTTTCTCATTACAAATATAAAGAATAGCTGCTTTTTATCCGTAGATCGGAAGTGCAGTGTGCTATCTTCAATCCAGTTCAGGTATTTCACTTAAACATCATGAAAGAACAATGTCGAAAAAAACATGGTTAAAAACACCAAATGGTTACTTATGTCTAGAAATGAACGTAATTAGGTACACGCCAAATTTTTAGATCTGCCACCCGAAGTATACTTTCTACCAGTTTCCAACAATATATTAAGGTAAGTGGTAGTGTCAGCGTTATTTTGAGGCTAGAAAAAATGGAGAGGGCATCCGGTTGAATGTTTATAAAGCGAAGGAACTTCCGACCACAAATCCAACAAGTGGCCAGAGCGAGATACTCTTAGACTCCCATGTTCTAGAAATTGATGGGTAAGGTCACATTCTGATGAAACCTGGAAGTGAAAGGGTTAATTAAACATGGCGGCATCAAGATCCAGTGCTCTTTAAACTGCACCATGACGCCTTCGTACGATATAAATTTCCATTTTAAAGCCTCGTTCACCACATCTTTGGCACGATAAAGAGCCCACACTTTATTCTCAAGAGTACGGCATAGAGGTGCTCTAGATGTCCTCTGTCTTACAGAGGGTAACTGGCCGAATTGGCAACTTGGCTTTATACTTACGGCAACTAGTTATGCACCAAAACAACGATACCTCTTTCGCTAGGTCTTGTCACGTATATCCGATCTGTGTCTGGAACATAATTGTCTGGTCTCGCTTCCTTGGTGCGACTATTTAACTCACACAAATTCCGGCTTATGACGTAATTGATGCTTTGACATCGGATGTTCGCGTTACATAACTGTCCGCAGATAATCATGTTTGCGGTGTTACTTTCCTGAAACACAAAGCCTCTTAACATCATACCATATGTAGAGTGTACACTTTTGCACTGCTGAGCGTCTGCGCAAAACACACGGCCACACACCAGAAATATGACTACTGTGACTTCAAAATGCAGGCTCTTGGTCATTTTTAAAGTCGCACTCAAGTCAGAGGACCAAAGGAAACTTCTAAAAAATGAATGGTAGAAGAATAGGTCTTAAATTAGACTCAAATTAGCTTTGAAACAGTTTCAATAATTGCGAGATCATTTCTTATCCTAGGGATTGACTACATGCAAAATGCTTTTCCTCATAACGACAACGTTCAAAAAGATGTACACATTAATTTGGGCTCAAAAAGAGTTTTGTTTATTTGCTTAATGTTTACTGGGAAAAATTCATATATCACTGCGTGGTCAAACTATTTATCAACAGATTAGAGTATAGGAAAACGACTATGACTACCTTATTGTAGGAAATTAACAATGCACGTTGACAACGCGAAGAAAATTTACATTAAACTAAATTAACGCGAATTTTTCAAAAGTTAGGTTTACATGCATTAAATTAACGCGAATTTCTCGATAAGCATCATGCTTTACTTACTGCGATTGTCATAATTCTGTGAACTCGCACTTTTACATTCCTGAACGCCAATCTGCGTTTTGGCTTTCGTTAATAAAACCTTGCAAGACAAGTCCACGGATTTTTCTATTTTTTTATTTTTCTTTTTTACAGCGGAAAATTTTGTTTTGAAGCCTACTAGACCCTCAGTCTATTCAAAAGATCTTTCAAAGCCTCAGTTTGTTGCTGTAATACGAATTTGCTGCACTTACAAAATCTCAACATACCTATGTCTCATGGAGAAAAAGAAGCATTTACAGTAGTTAGCTTTTAGGATTGCTCAAATGGATCTAGTGAGGAACTAATAAGGTTTTGTAATGAAATAAAGGTGCTTTAAAATAACGATGTTGTAAAATTTACATCAACATTAATTAAGATACATTAAATTAACGCGAATTTTATGAAATCACGTTAATAAAGTGCGTTGTTAATTTCTTATAATAAGGTACGAGTTTTCTGTACTGGGAATGCGCATTACACTCTAGTAAGCATTGTTTCCTGTTTCTCTTGGGACTGACAATGGTCCCAAGAGAAAACAAAAAAAATGCTTATTCAAAATTTGGGTGGACAAACAAAGAGTGTTATAGTGTTTTCCGCTTCAGCCAATGTTATATTATTTTTCGTGACTAATGGGCAGGTGATATACTTCCTTTTGTTCGTCCACCAGAAGTCGTTCATTACGTCATTGTTATTGGCGTCCTTAGAGGTTTGTTGAAAACGTCCAATTCTTCATATTGAAAGGATCCACTCAGTTTCAATTAATTGGAGGTTATTAACACAAATGCTGACTTTACATTTTCAACGTTCTTGTCATGAACTCATAGGATCCCTGGATTAGCGTTGTTCAGCTACTCTTCATAATGTTTTAAACACGGCTGGAAAATATGTTATAACCCGTCACAGAACTGAAATCCATTAGCCTTTTAGGGGGTCCAAAAATTGATAAAATGCATTGCTGAGATCATCTGAGCCCGCAACTAACACTTTTGATAATAAAAAATAACAAATAAACAAGGTATCTGGCTTTAACGCCAACAATACGTTTTATTAAATTTTCGATATCGGATATTGCGTTTCTAGCTTTCTGACTGTTAACTCGATCTCGGTTATATTGCGTGTGACCTAATTTAGAAAATGATTGCGTCAAGTATTGCCAAGCTGGAAACTGATTTGCTTAAAATTTCCAAGTGTCTACGCATTTAGAATATAATGGAAATTTTCCATTCGTGCTTGTTGGATATCAGACTGGTTATAGCCAATTCGACGCTATGCGGCTCTTTGGTTATAATAGCCCTCATATCCAACGCGCCCATGCTGGGAACTGGGATTTTGTTACTGGGAATAAGAGACAAAACGTCCTTGCTGGGAATGGGATTTGCATTATCGTCAAGGGTCATCAGGTATTAATTCTGCTCAAAATTCCTGATATCAAATTTTTCATGCCGGGTCGCCTTGCATTCCTGGCGACTGCCATATGAGAGTGAGAACCTTCCTGGTGCTAACAGATTGTTTTTGAACCTGTATGCTCCCTAAATACAACATCTCTACCTCTAATACGGCTACATTATTACAAATTGGCTTCCCTAAACCCACTGCAACCAATGCAATCACTCGAAAAGAGGAAGCTCAGATGACGTATTGGACAAGGCGTTATGGTAAATGTTCTAGGCACAGGAACTGAAACGTCCTTGAACCTCCACTTATGTCCAGGTTTGCACGCAAATGCGAAAATTGCGAATTTTGCGAAAAATCGCAAAAATCGTAAATGGTGCAAGTAAGAAGAGAAATCCCCAACTAAGGACTCGTGATTTTTGCCAAAATTGCGAAAAAAAGGCAATTTTCGCAAAAATCGTTAAAATCGCAAAAATCGCGACTCTTCTCGGGGATTTGTGTTCTCTACCATTTCAGTGTTGTGCAATGTTTGCGATTTTAACGATTTTTGCGAAAATTACGAATTTAGCGAAAAATCGCAAAAATCGCAGAACAGTGAAAAGAAAGCGAACAGAAGTCCCTCACAAGAGTTGCAACTTTTGCGATTTTAGAATTGTCATATGGACAACTCGAACTTGTTGTGCTGGCAAATATTCAAGGGCTACATTTCAGAATACCCGGCCCACAAATTGTCTCACTCGAAAAACTGCTCCCGCAGTGCCGCATTCGAGTTGCAATTCTACTTCCGCAGTCCCGCAGTCACCAAAATGAATAACAACTCCGTTGCTTAATCGAGCGCATCGATGCCTCGTTTGTTACAACGACAACAACAACAAAACAAAATACATCACTTGTACCCTTTCTTTAATTTTGTACATCATAATATAGCAAACACTTTTTCAAACACCCAAGTTATTCTACTAGCGCGCTGCAAATAGATATACCCGAGCCGAAACAAGCGCGCTCCGCATGAATATACCTCGTTCTTTAATCCACGAGCCGAAACAATCCCGCTACGCATAAATATGTCTCGTGAGTTAGCTTTCATAAATATGAATTTACCTCGTGAGTTCGCTTTCATTTTGCCGTTCGCTAAATGAGCTGTCCTACATAATTACGCTTTTAGCGACAGTGTCAATTCTCAGGACTCGTGCGCGACTTTTTTGAAAACATCGTATCCACAAAAATGAGAACATGAAATAATATTTTATCGCCATTCGTTGACCGATTTAGCCTAAGCGCTCGTTTCGGTAATTAGGCCTCAAAACTCTCGTAAAATTTTAGCTTCAATTTCGCGGCTCGGTCAGCTACATTTTTCGCGAGTTCGTGTGAAGCACTCGTTTACGGATTAAGCCCAAAGTAAGCGCTCGTTTCAGTGATTAGACCTAAGATCTCTCGTAAAATTTTAGCTTTTATTTTGCGGCTCCGTTCAGTACACTTTTTGCCAGATCGTGTGAAGAAGGATGCACTAGTCTACTAATTAGGCCTAAGCATTTTCGTCAAATTTTAGCTTTCATTTTGCGGTTCGCTTGATGAGCTGTCCTTCATAATTACGCTTTTAGCGACAGTGTCAATTCTCAGTCGTTCAACTAAGCTAGATTTCATTGTTCATCGACTACGGCACTGCGGCACTAGCTCTTCAATGTTCTGCGATTTTTGCGATTTTTCGCAATTTTCGCAGAAATCGTTAAAATCGCAAAAATCGCGGACTTGTCTTCTCTAGCTTTTGAGAGTTCTGCGGTTTTTGCGAATTATCTCAATTTTCGCAAAAATCGTTAAAATCGCAAAAATCGCGACACTTTTGGGGGACTTGTCTTTTCTAGCTTTTCGGTGTTTTGCAATTTTTGCCATTTTTCGCAATTTTTGCAAAAATTGTTAAAATCGCAAAATCGCACTTTTGGGGGACTTTCCTTCTCAAGCTTTTGAGAATTTTGCGATTTTTCGCAATTTTCCGCAATTTTTGCAATTTTTTCAAAAATCGCAACACTTTGGGGGGACTTGTCTTCTCTAGCTCTTCGGTGTTCACCAATTTTTGCGATTTTTCGCAATTTTCGCAATTTTCGCAAAAATCGTTAAAATCGCAACACTTTTGGGGAACGTACTCTACCGATTTGCGAGACCTTCGGCCTAGCGATTGCTGTGGGTCATGTAAATTGGGCGAAGACTCCGAGGAGGATACTGGTGAGGATACTCATGTTAACAAATTTAGTCAGACTCAAGAGGCCGCGTTTCACTCGGCTGCGCCTCGTGAAACTCTTACGCCTCTTTCGTGCTCTCCAAACTTACCGCGTGCTCAATATCTCGACATATGCACGCTTACGTATGA
>NC_090896.1:42641699-42644199 GCF_036669925.1 Montipora capricornis
CGCTCAGCTGAAAATCCTTCCGAGCCTCCTTAAATCCGCTTGTGTTGGCCTTTTGCTCCACTCACGCGTGCACTCGAATGAGCAGGTGACGCATGCATAAATGCTGATCTTGTAACCCTGTCATTTTTCCTGATTTTGCAATTTTACTCGTTTATATCTCTGCTTCCGGACAGTGAATTTTTTTTCATTTTTTGCATGTTAGCTTAGATTGATTTAAAACTTTTGTCTTTCAAATTTAAAAAAAAAAATCTGTGGGTGGAAAAAAAATAATAATGAAATAGAGACACATTAAAAAAAAAACTGACTTTTCGGAAAAACTGTCCTTCAGATTTTGTTGAATTTTTTAATATTTTAGAGATTATTTCCAACATTATCTTGAATGGGAAGATATCATCGTCCCGTTTCTTCAAAAAAGACAATATATGTCAAAGAAATTTCTAATACCGTTGCCATGGTAACGTTATTTTGGAGGAAAATATAATGTGAGAAATCTGCGATGGGTACTTAATACTCTGGCCTAATTTCGGCCTGATATGATTACCCTATAACTATATCTAAGGACAGCATATATGTTTATTTGCTTGAAAAAAGCCTCCTTAAAGTATTACCCAACAATAGAGTTGCAAAGATATTTATAGTTTGCCTACACTATGAAATATCCTTCTTTGGTATCTTTCATTGTTTCACAAACACTATAGCAACGAAAATCCCTTTCGAGCCTCCTTAAGATTGAGGACGGTGTCTTCTGTCGCGGACATCATGACACAAAAGGGTCCGGGTTGAGTACGGCGTCATTCGCGCGGGAATTTCGATTAAGATTTATAACGTCTGGATCCTTTGTGATTGAGCACTTTTCGGACACGGAAAGCTATTACATGGTCTTTGTTTTCATGGAAATTGGAAAGTTTTGAAAGTAAGGCGATATAAATGGCTAATTTCACCAAAATGAGGGATATTTTGATACTTTATCATTCATCAGAGGCTATCAATGATGAAGAGTTCATTTTATGGTATGATTTGTTTTCGTCAAAGAACTCAAATCTGCCATATAAAGACTACGAGCGCTTTTTTTCTCGACGATATGGATCCCGAGGAATGCAAAGCAGAGTTCAGATTCTGTAAAAATGACATTCCCTTGCTTGCTGATATATATTCTGCAAATTCCAACATTTTCAGTTTCTTCCCAAGGAACTATCTTCGGTGGAGTGGAAGGCTTTTCTATTTTACTTAGAACATTGGCTTATCCTTATCGATACAGTGATTTAGTACAAAGGTTTGACAGAACAGTGCCAGAGATATCTATGACAAGTAACACAGTTATCGACTACATTTATGATAATCACCACCAAAGACTGACAGATTGGAATCATGCACTTTTAAACTGAGCCAAACTGGAACAGTATGCTCAAGCAATTTCTGACAGGGGTGCCGCCTTAAAGAACAGCTTCGGTTTTATTGATAGCGCAGTGAGGCCAATCTGTAGACCAGACCAGAACCAGAGAGAAGTCTCATGATCATAAATAGGTACATGGTCTCAAACTCCAATCTGTTTCACTGCCCGATAGAATGATTGCAAACCTCTATGGACCAGTATAGGGTGCATTCAATATAAACATGAATTGTTTTATAATGTTACTGTTTTCATGTTAACAACAATAAAAGCAAGGTGACACACGATAAGACCAACCCTGTGGGGCCAACATATTGCATTACGCATGCGCACAACCATTTCACCCGGTCAATTAGCAGCCATGGACAGTTTTTTTTTTTTTTCATGAAAACAGCCTTTATTCACAATAAAAAACGCATGCCATTTACAAATTAAAAAGCACAAAAAAGTCACTAGAAACTAAGAGCCGGAGCTAGCCACAAGGGCCTGGGGCCCTAACAGCGGAGTCCATGAGCAGAGCAAGTTCCCTGCAGAGATCCCCGGATTGTGAACACCGCGAATAGCGCACGGACAAATGGAATCCATGACCCAGATGTACTTCTCAATATTGATATGAGGAAATCCATTCACCATGGCACAAAAACCGTCCAAGACCCAAACATCATGGAAGCGAGATTCAGAAAAAAAGAGTTATAATCCAAGACGACCCTGCTTAAGATCACAGGAAACTTAACGGATGATGGCACGGTGGTCTTCTTTGCCATTGCAGAAAGTGGCCCTGTTTTGAAAGGTCCAAATGCGAGAAAGAATGGATTTCGTCAAATGGCGAGCAAGCCGAGCCCTCTTAGCACTAAGAGAGGGCCAGGGGAAGACCGTTAAAAGCTTTGCAACAAACTGCTACCAAGCAACAGGGAGAGAACTGGCACAAAGTGTAGCCAGACTCTTTTGACCCTTAGACAATTTAAAAAAAATGGTCAATGGCCACTCGTCGCGGACATGAGGCAAAGCGACCAGATGAGATACAACCCCAGTTGAAAAGAGAATCACGCACCTTGACGCCGAAGAGGATAATAAGCCAAAAGACATCGTTCTTATAGTTCTCAGTGAAGG
>NC_090896.1:42649199-42651699 GCF_036669925.1 Montipora capricornis
AGAAGATGAATTACGATGACGATGGATAAAAGAAGATTTACGAAGGAAGAGATCACTGTACTCACTGCTGGAAAACTTCACGGAAACAAAGCCATTAGGATTACGTTGGAGACATCTGACCGCAGCAGCACGGATACCACTGTTCTTTAGATCGGCAGACACTTTAGATAAAGAAGTGTCCTTGTCGGAAAGAGAAAAATGTTCCGTACATGGTCGCTCGGGCAAAATGTTCAGCGGATGGATAGAATCATTTTCTGCGTCAGTAATTAAGACGTTCAGCATTCTTCATTATGTAATCAACGCGGGATTGACTAGACACACTGGAGTGTCGACGACGCCTAGCTATTTGGGCATAAGACCAGCAATCTCCATGTTCTCCTCAGTTTAGGGAACGGTCCGGTCCTGGGATCGACAACATTACCTGCCATACTTTTTTTTTTTTGCTTTTTTTCGATTTACTTACATATGTACAGTGGACAAGGCAGAGGAAGCTCTGCTTGCCCTTACTTGACAATATTAAAGTTGAAATCTAAACTAGGTGAAAGTACAATATAATTATTGAAGGAAAACGTAATAGTAAAGGTAAAAATCTAAACTAGGTGAAAGTACCGTATAATGTTAATAAAAAGCGAAAGCATTCTGCAGATACCTCGTCTGATTTACACTCCAAAATGCTAAAAGGGCAAAATTATATTATTAAAAGCGAGAAACTTAATTCGCAAACACTAGCGGAAAGCTATATATAGTGCTATTTGTTTGCGCATTTCATTGTCTTATTTGTTAATTAATTTGCTAATTTTATTTTGTATTTTGATTCTGAATAGTTTGGATGTAGGAAGCGAGGGGCAAAGGGGATCAAGTGACCTCACCCGGGGGCCCGGGAACCTGCCCGTGCAAGGCTCGGCCGCCGGGTGTGGCCACTATTCCCCGTGTCCCTTCTTAGATGATTACACGTAGCTCATCGTTGTCTACACGGCAAAGGACATTCATATGTGCCCAGTTATTTGATAATTCACGTGGGGAGTAATAGGAGTGCGCCGCGGAGTTTGCGTGCGCACTTTTGTTTTGATTTTATTGATGATGGCCTGGGCGGAGGTGACCTTCTGTTCCAAAGTGCGAAGGTACCGCACCGCCCAGAGCTCGTTAAGAGTAATGTTAAAGAGAACACGGGAAATGAGATTGGATTTGGAGGACTGGCCATCCCGAGGAAGACCATGTCCAAAAACAAAATTAAAGCGGGACTGAGACTTAAGGCTGTAGAGTAAAAAGAATTGACGCTTTGAAACACCCACGCCCACACCTGAGGTGCAATAGTGCACTCACAGAAGGCGTGAGAGAAAGATTCCTTGAGGCCACAGGAAGCCCAACGCTCGCTAACACGGAGCCGGCGCCATCGCTTCAGGAAAGCCCGGTTTTTAATCACTCCATGAGCCAAGCGTCACGCTATATCTGCTTCACAATTGGTACTCAGAGCCCCATATATTCCAACCCAGATGCTACGCCAGAGTAGGGTGATATATAGCTTCCCCTCCCAAGCGAATATGCAAGGCAATCGCCGGAGAGAGGGGATCACGTGTTTCGCGTAGTAGGTGCTTATACATTGTAACTAATTCTAATAGAACGTATGCACATGGCCTTACAGTTGTCATTTAAGTTTCGCAAACTAATTAACTTCAAGGAATTCCACTCATTTTCTACTAAAACAGGAGTAACTGCAAACCCTTTAGATCCCAGGAAATTAAGATGAACCTTAGCCCTAATCACGCAGGTGGGTTACATAAAGCAAGAGAAAAATCACTGGTCAGCGAGGAAACAGTTTGTTTGGTCAAAAATGCATGATCGTTGATCTTTCTTTTGAATTAAGAGCGTTCGGTTCCTTCAGTCCGTGCTGCAGTAACGGAGATGACAACGATTAACAGGTGAAGTGCTATGGATGTAATAGAGGTAGTAACCACTGCAGTTTTGCACTTGAATATTGGTGGAGTATTCGCAACAACTCGCCTTCCAGTGAAAGCAGACCTGTCGTGTCACGTTGCCTTCGTGAGCCTGGGGATGAGCTCCGTTTAACCACCCAGGTGCGTTTGTCCCGCATCTGTCTTCAGGGACACACCAATCAGGCATTTTTGTTCCTGCGTTTCCTTGGAAGCGAAACCAAGCTGGCCCAAGTGTGCTGTCGCAAGAAGAAAGCGTTGTTGCATCGTTTGTCACTTTTCTGTCAGCATTGCCCAGTACTTGGTAGTTTTTGCATTCTAAGCAAAACAAGGAACCGTCAATGAAATAATGGATTAAATTTTATGGTAGTTAAATCAGTGGCAACAGACGCGAAGACAAGTGACAGGAAATTATCGATTAATGCATTACCACCCTGAATGATATGATATTCTTAAACCTGCTGACCAGAAGAACACTTTGAAAAAAATAAATTGTTGGGGCTTCCCCGACCCCAGCCCCCTAAGTAAGCAATGTTGAGTGGATTTTTCAAGATTTTTCGTGAACAAAA
>NC_090896.1:42659199-42664199 GCF_036669925.1 Montipora capricornis
TGACGTAAAAATTTACGTCATCGACGATGAGTGAAAACAGGATAGGCCTGGAATGGGAATCTTTGTCAAAGTAACTTGAGAAAAGCTTGAATGCAGAACATTTGGGAATGGTAAACTTAAGTTGCTAACCAAAGGTTTTACTGAAAAAAATTGAGGATTTGAAAAAAAATACAGACTAATATATTAATTTCAAATTTCGCCTGGAAAATTCTAGTACAAGTCGGATACTGAAGTTTCGTCAGTAAAATCCATTGGTTAGGTTTGGTTAATTTACCCTTCTCAATTGTTTCTACATTCAAGGTTTTCTCAAGTCATTTTCACGCAGACTTCCATAGAAACACTGTTATACTGGCCACCTTTGCCTACCCCTCAAGATGGCTTCCATACCCGTTATGAGTCCTTCTTTATGTGCTTATCACATTCTATTTTCTAGATGAACCAATCTTTTTACAGCTTAGGATGCAAACTTAGCTTTAGAGTATCATTCTACTTCTTCCAGGAGGGCTTAATTATTACTCCACTCCACTGACGTCAGCGTGCTTTGCAATGGAAATAGCGTTTAGTCGTAACTTTAAATAATTAAAGTAACATATGCAAGAGAAATCTGACCTGAGCAGTTTCGTCCGTCTCCAACATACCCTGCCTTACAAGAGCAATTATATGAACCATTGGTGTTGATGCACTCAGCGTCAGAGCTGCAGGTGTGATTTTCAACCAAACACTCATCAATATCTGAGAACAAAGTCAGTAAATACACCATCAAGTTTTCAATTAGCAAAGTACCGTAGATTGCATTATCGAAGACAAACTAATCCACGATAAAATGTTTCGTTTTCTCACCGGTACAATTGGATCCATCACCAAAGTATCCTCAGGGGTACCCAACAAATCTGTTCCTTACATTATCTGTTCCCCAGAGGAATCTTACTGGCTTGCAAAAATACAGGTGTTTCGATGAGCTGGCTGGGAAATTTTGTTATTGATAGAGGTTTTGCCTGGGAATTACCGACGTTTTGTAGCATTTCAACCCGAGCTGGCTGTAGAAACTCTGAAGACTGAGGACGACTAAAAAAAACCTGGGAAACCGACCAATTTTATCTAGCTGGCTGGGGAATTTCTTGTGTGTCTTGCTGGAAAAAGGAACAGATAATGTTTTCCCAGCAACACTAAAAAACACCTGAAAATGCCTTAATAACATTTATTTTCATTAACTGGGGTATAATAATACATTTTACAACAAATTGGTCGTTGGGTGCCCCTGTATCCTGGTTGACATGAGCAAGTATACGATCCTTTGGTGTTGTTACACACTGCATCTTTACAGCAATTGCGCATTCGTGAGACGCATTCGTCGATATCTATAACGATATCGATAACCGAATGCTGAGATAATTAGGCTAACCCTTTTCCCTTGATCTTGAGTACAAGTCTAAATCAGTAGGTACGATGATGTTTTGAATACATTTAGCTCAATTTTCTCGACCTCAAGGAGAAAATTTCAAGCCCCGGTTAGTTATGGAAACGTGCATTCGCCTGTAAAGTACTTTCGTTCAGCTCTGAAAAACTCATCCAGATGCAACTGAGTTTTCTACATCTTGTATGTACTAGCAATCATTTAAAGCCTTTAAGTCGCTTTCATTGAAAATAGCAAAATTACTGTCATTTGATTTTGCCGCTGTTAGTCGTACGCTGACTAGTTGCAGTATACGTAAGTTACTCATATCGGACTAGAAACAATTTTTATGTAGCTGTCGACTAATCCAACAGAGTGCGAGGAATTAACGCTGGTATTGTGTACGCTCTTGTTCAATCCGAATTGAGTAATTTTAATGAAATCATTATCGAGAAACGTTAATGGCACCACGAATTAAAGTTCTCTGCTTGCAAATGAAGAGCTATTCCTTAATCGATTTTCTTGTGTATCGGATAATGCGAGAATCCAGTGAGGGAGAAAATCGTTTGAATTAGAAAGTAGTATAGGGGGAATGGATAGACCAAATTATTCAAAATGGCGGCCAGTGGGAAATTCTACCCAAACCGGTTTTTGGATTAGGGATTATAATGAGATGCATACCACGTAGGTGTACGAGGGTATATTCAAGATGGCGGCAGGGAGTTTAAATGAACTGCACAGGTCATATATTTGGTTTGAATTGTATTATAATTTTTCTTTTATTTGGAGTGAACTGTAATGTGTTCTGGTAGTACGGTTCCGCCCAACCAGCCGGATAGTATCGCGCTTATATAGGGAAAGAATAATAGAGTAGCTAAGAACCAATGAAAAGGCATTGACGCCACAGTCAAACAAGCTGAAGCAAGTTTAAGGGTTGGTTAGAAAAACCAGTTTTGAAGATGATCAGTATTCAAAAGTCTTCAATACCAAAAAACCTGTCAAACCGGTTTGCTTTTCTTCCTTATCGCACACCCTGAAATGGACACGTGTATAAAGGTAATGGAAAAAAAATATTTCAATTCAAAGATGAACCGAATGATCGAACACCAGATTTTTGCTTTGGAGGTGGACGCATTAACAAACCGTTTGCAACGACTGCAATTGGACAACAAAATCGTAACCTTACTTAACGAACTTTGGGATAAGATGAATAAAGAAGACTCTCGCAAAGTTGAAATAACAAGTGATGAAGATGGAATGGAAGTCATAATTGGAGAGCTAATGGTTCCAACATTTTATTTTACGAACGAGAGGAAATTTTCCCGTCAACTTCGTTGTATTTTGAAGGCCTCGCTACAAAATGAACACTGGCTACGGGGAAAGATTCATCAACTATTTGTTAGCGAGTGGAAGAATGACTATTTCTCACATACAAGATGAAACACCAATGACACTTTCACTTTCAAGCAGTAAAAAAAAAAGCATTATATTTTCATCTTCGTATTTACAAGCAAATTAAAGTATTTACAAACAATGCGAACAAAGCCTATGTATAAATTAATTAAACCCTATTCAAAAACACACTACAATGCCTTTTCAATTCAGCGAAAGGAATGAAACATGAAGAAGCAAAGGTTACTTGAAAAATTCTCCACATAGTTAGAGATAATTGTCGTCAAAGAGTTTTTCAATTAACCTTTGACAGTGATCACATTCTTCATGATTATCACTGTCTCCATTTTCATCCACGTTCCGGCTTGCAAATATACACTGAATTGCAAAGGCAAAGTCGTGTTGTTGAATAGGGTTTAACCCTTTATTAAAATAAATACAGACTATACAATTTTCATCGTATTCCCTCTCAGGATGATTCTCCTCACAAAGCTGTAAGTGAGAGAGCAAAGAGAAAGCGGAATTTAGTGAAAGAACAATTAAGGATAACAAAAGAGACCCATTTCTTTGTATATTGAATGAAGATATCGACTTCTAAATCTTACCGTGGCAATGTGGGCCATAAATTCTGTGTCAGCCGCTTGTGCTTCCGCGTGCGGCTGTTGAAACGCTTTCCTGCACATAGCGCATTTTCCACTGGACGGGATTAGCTTCCTCACCCATCTGAATAAAAATTAAAAATTAAAAAAAATAAAATAAATAAAAAGATGAACACACAACTCATGGAACTCAAAATACTACAGCGATTCCCGTTAAAAAACATATTTCACATAGAGCATTTTTCACTGGACAGGAATAGCGTCCTCATGCATCTGAATTAAAAAAAAAAAGGAACACGCAACTCAGGGCACTCAAAATACTTCAGCGATTTCTGTTAAAAAACCTATTTCTCACCTCTCCAAACACCTTTTGTGGACATAGTTGCCGCAGAATTCTGTCCGTTGGAGGTTTATGTCTTCCTCGTGACATATAAAACAAACTCGCAATATCTGTGTTATAAATAAGGCAAAAAAAAAGAATTGTTTGAGGATTTTATTTGTAATAACGTAGAATAGTTTACCAACGCATGATGTAAACACTATGAATGGAAAGTTTAGTCGCTAGGTTGGGAAGCTTTTGAAACACTAGGTAGTGCATTCGAAATCCTCTTTGAAAGCAGAGAAACTACTGCAATTTGAAAAAAAAAAACGAAAAACATCACTGGAATTTCGTATACTTACAACGTTCACAATAACTTGCGTTATCTCCAAATCAATTTCATTCTTGCGCTCCATCTTGCTTTTTCCTCTGTCTTTTTTCTCCGTGATCTTAATACTTTCACAGCTTTTGCGTTTTTGATGATTTCACCATACTACTTTACCACGTTTTTTAGTTTGCTTTCATTTGGTCGAAATTCCCAAAAACCGATTAACCATAATCGCCAATCAGAGTCGATTCCAGAGTTTCATTCTATCGTTTTCTCGGGGTGTCGCAGCCTGTTAACGTTCACCAATCAGTAGTGAGTATTGTTTCTTGCATACAAATTGATCCGATTTCGAGCAAAGGTCGCACCCCGTACCTTTCGTACTCTGAACACGCAACAAAAACAAAACAAGTTTGTCAAGTTAAAAAACAATTGGTGGGTTTCGATCCTAACGTTTTCTGTGAGGTCCACAAGTTGTTCATAAAAAGAGAGAATCATGCTGTGTGTGTATTATACAGCGAAAGCTCAGACTAGTGAGAAAATGTCAAAGCAAGTACGATTCAACGATAAAGTTTCCCAAGCTGTGTTTAATACGAGTAAAGGGACTAAACGTTGCATTGACAACGTGGAAACATGTCCTTTAGCTGAAGAGGATGAAGTTGTTGCACGCACTTCTGAATTCCAGCAACTTCAACGTGAGCAGAAGAAAGCCTTGCATGAACACCATATAAACAAAAGAAAGATCAGTCGGCTACATATGCGTGATGACATCCTAGAAGTATTCTGGGCTGCTTACGAGGAGGAAGCGTGGCAAAGGCTGGTTCACATAGTTGATAATCCAATTACTACAGAGCATGTGAATGCCTTTGCCGAGCAAGCCATTACATCCGTAAATAAAAATGAAATCGTGAAAAGATGGCGGGAACAATTGATGATTCTAATGCCTATTGTTGAGCAACATCACATGGTTCC
>NC_090896.1:42669199-42671699 GCF_036669925.1 Montipora capricornis
ATGTGAACGGTTTAGATGATCAATGGCAGGCTGATTTGGTGGATCTTCAAAGCCTGAGCCGTTGGAACCGCGGATACAAATACCTACTTACTTGCATTGACATTTTATCCAAGTATGCCTGGGTGGTTCCGTTAAAAACAAAGACAGGATCAGAGCTTGTAAAAGCTTTTGCGAAGATCTTTCAACAAGGTCGCAAGCCAGACAAGTTACAAACCGATGCGGGAACGGAATTTAAAAACAAGACTTTTCAGACATTTCTGAAACAGCATCATGTTCACCATTTTGTCACCTATAATGAAACCAAAGCTCAAGTCGTGGAACAGTTCAACCGCACCTTGAAACAAATTATGTGGCGAATGTTTACCTCAAGCAGTTCGTATCATTACCTGGACAGACTAAATGACCTCGCCAATGACAACTACAACCAAACATTTCATCGCTCTATTAAAAAAAAACCCTCCGAAGTAACAGTGATGAATGCCCAGCAAGTGTGGCGCACCTTATATGGTAAACCCCTTTCTGCGGTTAAGTATAAATTCAAGGTTGGCGACCAAGTTAAAATCAGTAAGCACAAGCGCACATTTGAGAAATCATACCTACCTAACTGGAGCGAAGAAACCTTTGCAGTGGCGGAGAGACTAGCAAGGGATCCAACTGTATACAAATTAAAGGAACACGATGGGGAACTGATTAAAGGTACCTTTTACGAGACCGAGTTACAAAAAGTAATTGAACGAAAGGATCATTTGTTTCGCGTAGAAAAAGTTCTTCGCCGTAGAGGTAAAGGAGCACAAGCAGAAGTTCTGGTTCATTGGAAAGGTTGGCCGAAGAAATACGATAGTTGGATTCCTGTCCGTCAATTGGTGTCTCTAAATTGATTCAAGACAACGACTTTTATGTGACGCTTCCTAGCAATGCAAGCAGCAATTTATTCCCTTCCAATTCAAAATCACACTATCGCGTGGCATTACCCCGTCAAATTCACTTGAAAGAAGAAGAAGATTGGGAAGTTGGACTTCATAGTGTCATATACCCATCATCGTGGTTTGACATTTCCCGTGAATGCTTACACCTCCACATCATGCTCCGTAACTCGGATGATTTCAAATTGTACACATTACCAGAGCGGAAGTATCGTACGGCTCTGGAATTGATGGAAGGAATATTGCAGTGTCTGGACGAGATTGATCCGTTACCTAGAAGTAAAGTGGAAGTGGATAATGAATGGAATGTTACCTTAAACTCCTATGATGAATGGATAGCGGTCACTGTCTCGGTAGCTCAAGCACTTGGATGGTTAACAAGCGAGAAAACAGTCAGACCTGGTGTGCAAATGAATACATCGCTTACCACAACCTATAAGCATGGTTACGAATGGTGTGTTATCCTTCCTCAGACATCTATTAACTTCCCGGGCAACTTTATCATACCATCATCTATCTCTCTCTGCTCGTGTAAACTCAAGTTAGTTCAAGTGTTAACGAATCTCGTAGAACCCTGGCAAGTGGGAGAACAACGCTTACCTCTTTTACATGAAATGGTTCCGCGTGGACAGTTTCGAGAAACAATATTAGAAGAGAGAGAACAATGCCAGTACTTGCCTTTACGCACAAAGATTTTTCAAACCCTTGAAATTTATTTAACAAATGGTTGTGGTCAATTGCTCTCATTTTTGGACGGTATCGTGAACGTGGTACTGCACTTTCGTTGTAGAGTACCATGACAAACAGTTTTTACATCGTTCTGACCAACGACGCTAGCAAGGATCAGTATCCTGGGAACAAACCTGCTGATTTTACAATGCAATTGCGAGTCAACTGCACTTAAGTGAAGACTGGGAAGTTGCCATGACGCGTATCATCTACCCACACTCTTGGCAGAACGTGCGCGAACATCAACTCTCTTACACGTTGCTTTGCAAGACAGGTCCTGTCCCATGGACATTAACAATTTATCTACCAAGCGGTATTTACCGTACGGTCAAAGACATAATTCATGGGATGTTGAAGGGACTTCACAATGCGTTAGGGGACATTTATCTGAAAAGTGAAAATAGCTTCACAAGTTTGGGTGGAAACGACTGTTTTTACATTCACAAGAAAGCCCAAGATTTCTATGAGCTCACGTTACCTCAAGGTTGGTATGTAACACTACCCAAGACCTTGGCTCGAACTTTGGGATACTTAAACCATCAGTATCATATTCCTCAGCTGTACCAAATCGGAGAACTTGTGAAAGAGAATAAGGATCGGAGCGTGTTTCTCATGAAGACTACAACAACACTTGTTAGAGAAGAAGAGTTGGTGTGGGGCCTGTTATCCCCAAACGCGTTTCAGACCATGTACGTGTATTCAGATTTGGTAGAGTCCCATGTGGTAGGCGATACTCTAGCGAATGTGCTACACATACTAGTACCTCGAGGACAACCCGGTGATGTCGTTGCAGAAGAGATCAAAGTACCACCCTATCATAGACTTCGCACTACTTTATTTTCATCCGT
>NC_090896.1:42674199-42701699 GCF_036669925.1 Montipora capricornis
TATATTAGTGAACACCATAAACTGCAATCGTAGTAATCCTAACCATCTTGGAGATAACATGGCCCAATTTAAATGTCCGAGCAGCATCATTATCGCAGAACGAAGTCAATGCGGAAAAACAACGTTTACTAGACAACTGTTACGGAATGCAAATGTGCTCTTTGAAAGACCTATTAGGAAAATAGTCTACTGCTATGGACAGTGGCAAGAATGCTTCAAGGACATGGGGGGTCATGTGCAATTTGAAGAAGGCATCCCTGAGGATATCCCAAGTTTATTTCCACCAACATGTCGTCCTGGCGTCCTCGTGTTAGATGACCTAATGCGCGATTGCAGCGATGATGAGCGCATTTTGGATCTCTTTACAAAAGTCTCTCATCACTGCGACGTGACTTGCATCTGCTTGACTCAGAACCTCTTCCCACCAGGAAAGTTTTCGCGCAGTATTTCTCTGAATGCTCATTACATCATTGCTTTTAACAACCCTCACGATACGTTAGGGCTACGAACCCTAGCTCAGCAAGCGTTTGCGGGACATGTACCTTTTGTATGGGAGAGCTTTCAGGATGCTACGTCACAGCCGTTTGGTTACTTAATGCTAGATCTAAATCCAAGCACAGCGAATATAGAAAGGGTAAGAACAAAAATATTACCGACAGTGGTAACGTTTCCCGGTGGTGTACATGAACAAGAAAACCCATAAAACAGACAAACCACTGCCTGTGTCTTTTAGTTGACAACATGCCAGCGTATTCGACACATCGAGCTCCTGTAGAATCGAGAGGATGGTGTTGAGTTCTGACATCAAGACAGCATCTAACGGAGTTAAAAAAAGAAGCACAAGACTGTCAAAGCTCAAATCGCATTTACCGTTTTTATGCTCCTGTTTTAAAAGTTGTGGTAAACAGCGTCGTGATATGATCACAACGGCAAACCGAGGACAAATTGAGTCTATCAGTAAAATTGCACTCAATCTGCTTAAAGGGAACATCCTCGTCCCAAAGTCATCATTTGAACGTTTGAAACCACACAAAGACAAGCTCCTCTATCTCACCCGAAAGAAACCAAGTCTCAAACAGAAAAAACAGGTGCTTAATCAAAAAGGAGGGTTTTTACCAGCTCTTGCTGGACTCATTGCACCCCTTGCTGTTGATCTACTTGGAAAGCTTTTCAAATGAAACACGTACAAAAGATGATGCTGGTTCCACAACATTTATTGCAGAGTCTTGAAACAGAACACCGATTAACATCCCCGCCACAACTCGCAACACTGACTCGTTTAGATCAAGACATGAAACAGATCATGGATTCTTCATTACCCGAAGACCAAAAAATTAGTTTGTTAGATCAACGTTTGCATCGATATCAAGGTCTGTCGAGACAAATGAAAAGCGAGGCTACTGTGAAACCTACTGTGACTGCAACAGTGTCACCAGCTCCAACCGAGACAAGTCCTACGACTCGCTTAGAAATGACTAAAAAGGTACTGTCGAGAAAACTTCCCGCCACACCAAAATCTACAGCTACAACTGGATTGAGCAAATCTAAAATTCCTCGTACCGTTGTCAGATCTGCGTCATCGGGAAAACAAACGCCTCCCTCAGAAACAATACCTGTTCCGGAAACACTACAATCAACACCTACGAGTCAATCTAAAATTCCTGTTGCAAAAGTCGATGAACCGGTTTTACCAGAGGTGCCAGCATTTCTTTTGGAAACTCCTTTGTCTACACCGACTCGTAAAAGGAGAATAACAAGGAAACCAAGAACACCTGTAGTAGCACGATTGAGAAGCAATAGACAATGGGAACCGTACTGAACTAGAAAAAAACCTGTTCCCCTAAAGAAAGAAAATATATAACAGAAGGATATGGGTTGCTGCCGTTTTTAGTTTTGTGTGAAGATCATGGCATCCAATATGAATGAAAATAAGATCAGCTCGTGTTGTGGACAGCTTGAAGAAGAAAGAATAAAAGAAGCCTACTGGATCACTTTTGCCTTCTTGGTGTATAAGGACATTTTTAAGCAGGAACCATTATTAGTACATGATAATCAAAAAGCGATATCATGTGTAAATAAAACAGATTTGGATAAATATCGCGAGAATGTCTATTGGTTATGGCACGATTTGTTGGACGTGTTGGATGCAATGGCGCCGTACGAACAAGATTGGGTCGATAACACGCCACAACATGAGGAACAGAAACACATTGAGAAACTTCTTCTGCAGCGTGACCAGTTTTGCAAAACCTGTTGGTACTGGCTAGACTTGATTACTAATTAATGGTGTTAATGAGTTTGACCGGTGATAAGCTGGTTTTCAAAAATCTTATAAAGTGACTGTGACTGTGCTCATCACACATGACTTTCAAGATGAGTTACTCAAAATGTGGTCTCTGTCTTCAAGACCTTGAAGTGATCAAGCCCGCCTCTGGTATACCTTATATTCGCTGCTTAAATTGGAAAGAGTGTCCCTTCTTCTGCCCTGAAGAGAGTATCCATGGCTATCAACAATGCGTGTGTGACCGTGTGATCCCTGAGTACAAAGTATTTGAGGGTGGTAAGCGGCTACTGTGCAAGCATATGGAGACGCCTACGTTAAGGGTGTCACGATCAGTAAAGAATCCATTCAGACCCTACTTTACATGTAGAAGGAAAGAGACATGTACATACTTTCAATGGGCTGATGAAATTTCTGTGGATACGTATTCTGCAAGGGGCTCTCCAGTTTACGAACCAAAAGAAAAAGCAAAGATGGATATGATGCAAAGACCCAAGCTCATGAGACAATTTGCAAGAATAGATAAAGTGAGTGATTCTATGTAAAATTCAAGAGCATCGTTTGCTTTGAAACTTGATTGTAATAATTTCTTATGTTTATTCAATAAAATAAATTGTGTTGATATGAAATATTGCCTCGTGTTCATATTTTTTTTTTTGTTTTCATTTCTGGGTGTGCGATAAGGATGAAAAGCAAACCGGTTTGACGGGATTTTTCTAGTCTACATTATTAAGGAGACCCTTTGGTTTTTCAAACCAACCCTTAAGCTTGTTTCAACTCGTTTGGCGATGACGTCGATGTCTTCTCGTTGTCAGCCCTTAAACTTGTTTCAACTTTTTGACTGTGACGTCAGTGCCGTCTCGTTGGTTCTTAGCTACTCCATTATTCTTTCCCTATATAAGCGTGATACTATCCGGCTGGTTGGGCGGAACCGTACCACCAGAACAGACTACACTTCACTCCAAATAAAAGAAAAAATATATAATACAATTCAAACCAAATATATGACGTGTGCAGTTCATTTAAACTCCCTGCCGCCATCTTGAATATACCCTCGTACACCTACGTGGTATGTATCTCATTATAAACCCTAATCAAAAAACCGGTTTGGGTAGAATTTCCCACTGGCCGCCATTTTGAATAATTTGGTCTATCCATTCCCCCTATACTACTTTAGAAAATAATTGACTCGCTGCACCAGATCTTCACCGTTATTTATTTTGTTGAAAAACATTCACAAAAGGAGTTAATTTTAAGCATGAAAATTCCCTCCGTCCAAAAGGATTTGGTATGTGATCTTATTTGTCGCTTTGTGAGAAGGAAGGGGGTTGATGCGCCATTCTCAATCGAAACTGGAGGTGAGCTATTCATCAGGACGTTGAATAATCGGGGAGTAATCTCGCTCTTAACGTGTGCGCAACTTGATTTTTCACTGGATTTTGTAATTAAGAAAACATTGGCAACAAAGTATGCAAAATAGACTGAAGAGGCTCCACCTGCGCCGATATTTGATACTGGAGAAGTTTCCATGAAATTTTATATTTATTGATGGTGACTACTTTTATTTTGCATCTAATGATTTCTGAATCGAACCCTCCGTGAAAACAATTTGTTAGCCTTCATACGCGACAGGTGGAGAGTTGGCCAGTTAAGAATTTCGTACCCTTTATTGTGGTAGAGAAACTAGAGAAAAGAGTTAACTCTTTTCTCTAGTTTCTCTACAACAGTAAAGGGCGCGAAATTCATAAACGCATTTTTTTTTTCTCAGAGAGTATTTAAAAAGCATTACATTATTTTTAACCTAAGAAAATAGGCTTTCCAAAAACACATAACCTATTTACAGAGAACTAAACTTTGAGAGAGAAGGACGAAGAGAGAGGAAACGACACCAACCAAAGTTAAAACTTACCAGTCGGACAGGCAGATGTGACATGGAGCGAAACGAAAGCTGAGGTGAAAATAAACTGCACTATAGGAGGATTTACTAGCGACCTTTGCCTACCCCTCAAGATGGCTTCCATAACCGTTATGAGTCCTACTTTATGTGCGTATCACATTCTATTTTCTAGATGAACCAATCTTTTTACAGCTTAGGATGCAAACTTAGCTTTAAAGTATCATTCTACGTCTTCCAGGAGGGCTTAATTATTACTCCACTCCACTGACGTCAGCGTGCTTTGCAATGGAAATAGTGTTTAGTCGTAACCTTAAATAATTAAAGTAATATATGCAAGAGAAATCTGACCTGAGCAGTTTCGTCCGTCTCCAACATACCCTGCCTTACAAGAGCAATTATATGAACCATTGGCGTTGATGCACTCAGCGTCAGAGCTGCAGGTGTGATTTTCAACCAAACACTCGTCAATATCTGAGAACAAAGTCAGTAAATACACCATCAATATTTCTACACCAGCCTATATACTAAGTTTTCAATTAGCAAAGTACCGTAGATTCCATTATCGAAGACAAACTAATCCACGATAAAATGTTTCGTTTTCTCACCGGTACAATTGCATCCATCACCAAAGTATCCTCAGGGGCACCCAACGAATCTGTTCCTCACATTATCTGTTCCCCAGAGGAATCTTGCTGGCTGGCAAAAATACAGGTGTTTCGATGAGCTGGCTGGGAAATTTTGTTATTGATAGAGGTTTTGCCTGGGAATTACCGACTTTTTCTAGCATTTCAACCCGAGCTGGCTGTAGAAACTCTGAAGACTGAGGACGACTAAAAAAAACCTGGGAAACCGACCAATTTTATCTAGCTGGCTGGGAAATTTCTTGTGTGTCTTGCTGGGAAAAAGGAACAGATAATGTTTTCCCAGCAACACTAAAAAACACCTGAAAATGCCTTAATAACATTTATTTTCATTAACTGGGGTATAATAATACATTTTACAACAAATTGGTCGTTGGGTGCCCCTGTATCCTGGTTGACATGAGCAAGTATACGATCCTTTGGTGTTGTTACACACTGCATCTTTACAGCAATTGCGCATTCGTGAGACGCATTCGTCGATATCTACGATTAGAGTAGATAAACGTGCATATAGAGGTACGCCATAACGTGTCAGAGAGATAAAAGGCCATGATTTGAGGACAAGATTACAAATATATCAAAGCCGGAGTTTTTTAACCATGTCATCCTATAGTTACCATCATGTACCTTACTTATTTAGTTAGAAACAGAAGTAGTAGCAGTGAGAGCAACAGTTAGACAATATGAGGATAGAAAAGACGAATCAAGGGATACCTTGTTGACAATAGGCAAACTTCCATCCTGGAGGACAAACACAGCGATATCCTTTGTCTGTATACCCAGATTGACAAACACCTCCGTTGTCACAGCGACCTACCTTATCACAGGCACTCTTTAAACAAAGACAAAAACAACGCTGGCTTACTAATGATTTTTCTCTTATATGTGGCGGTCTTACTGTTATCTAAAACCCATTACCCGGATCCTTAATCTTCTATATTAGCCGTCTAAGTCAACCCTGTCTTGTATCTTTTTATTTTTAGAAGCACATCCCAGGGGATTTTTACGGATGTGTTCACAATAGCCAATCATAAGAGGACTTACGGTTGTCCATTAATTACGTCACAATGCAAACACCTGAAACACGAAGGTATTTCGAAATAATGAAACACATAGCAGTTCTAAAAAATCTAAAAATATGGGATATTGGACTGGGTTGACTCAAAGGTATAATACGTATGGAGTCTCAAGGTAGTGGGTTCCAGCTGTTACGTTATCGGTCATTGTAACTGATGAAATCGTAATCTCTAAAAATATAGGACAAAGCTGGCAAGGTGTCCTTCTATCGTCAGAAACGGATACTTTTTTGGGGGTAGTAACCGTGTTAATTTGCCCATCACATTGCTAGTATTCAGATCTGTTTACTTTCGCGGTGAAAGTCACTCATTGTATGTTAACATTGTTCGCGTTGGTACTCTGTGTGCATGTGCATGATTTTTCAGTGTTTGTGAATTTACGTTCTGTATGTTCTAATGTCTTTCTCTCTAGTTCTTACAAAAGCCACTGTAATATGAACAGGAACATGAACACGACCGAGTACACAATTACGTACAATAACGCAATCTAGTGCATAGAAACCGAGGACAAACACAAACGGAACAATGCTAACGCCAACACAAACAACGTAGAATTGAGCCCAGCTGGTTTCCATATAATCGCCCGGATCGCCCCGATCGGACGAAACGGTGTATAGGCGATCCGGAAAATTCGTGCGATTTGCTGTGTCCAAATTTCACTCCATCGTTTTGATCGCTTAGATAGAGCGGAGTTCTATCCGGGTGATCACGATCCCTGCAGTCGCCTCTTTCCGCTACTGTTTCCATAAATTTGCCTATACACTGTTTCGTGCGATCAGGGCGATCGATCCTAGGTCTGGCGATTGTATGGAAACCATGTTTTTGAGAATTGAAACGCGAATAGGAACACGTTAGCATTCAATTGTGAGTGGAAGGACGTGGACTAGTACAAAAGGAAATTCTAACTGAGATTAGGAGTAGCAAACAAGAGGATCAATTCAATTTTCAGCCTTACGTCTGCTCCATGATAGAAGTAATCCACTTTGTCCTTAAGCTCTAGACCATGTCTAAGATGAGTGGCGTTGTTCAGCTCACATCTGTAAAGTCCGTTGTCATTTTTGTGGGTATGAATATTAACACTAACGCAATTAGGGTCTTGATAGCATCGCCACTTGCATTCTTCTAAATCGTGGACTTGGATAGTCGTAATGTTATGTTTCACCAGCCGTTTGTGGGCGAAGAAAAAAAACGATGGGAAGACAAGTTCCCGACAATCATCTATAAAATCAAAATTAAGTATTACAATCATCATTATAAACTATTATAACCGAATGCTGAGATAATTAGGCTAACCCTTTTCCCTTGATCTTGAGTACAAGTCCAAATCAGTAGGTAGGATGATGTTTTGAATACATTTAGCTCAATTTTCTCGACCTGAAGGAGAAAATCTCGAGCCCCGGTTAGTTATGGAAACGTGCATTCGCCTGTAAAGTACTTTCGTTCAGCTCTGAAAAACTCATCCAGATGCAACTGAGTTTTCTCATATGTACTAGCAATCATTTAAAGCCTTTAAGTCGCTTTCATTGAAAATAGCAAAATTACTGTCATTTGATTTTGCCGCTGTTAGTCGTACGCTGACTAGTTGCAGTATACGTAAGTTACTCATTTCGGACTAGAAACAATTTTTATGTAGCTGTCGACTAATCCAACAGAGTGCGAGGAATTAACGCTGGTATTGTGTACGCTCTTGTTCAATCAGAATTGAGTAATTTTAATGAAATCATTATCGAGAAACGTTAATGGCACCACGAATTAAAGTTCTCTGCTTGCAAATAAAGAGCTATTCCTTAATCGATTTTCTTGTGTATCGGATAATGCGAGAATCCAGTGAGGGAGAAAATCGTTTGAATTAGAAAATAATTGACTCGCTGCACCAGATCTTCACCGTTATTTATTTTGTTGAAAAACATTCACAAAAAGAGTTAATTTTAAGCATGAAAATTCCCTCCGTCCAAAAGGATTTGGTATGTGATCTTATTTGTCGCTTTGTGAGAAGGAAGGGGGTTGATGCGCCATTCTCAATCGAAACTGGAGGTGAGCTATTCATCAGGACGTTGAATAATCGGGGAGTAATCTCGCTCTTGCCGTGTGCGCAACTTGATTTTTCACTGGATTTTGTAATTAAGAAAACATTGGCAACAAAGTATGCAAAATAGACTGAAGAGGCTCCACCTGCGCCGATATTTGATACTGGAGAAGTTTCCATGAAGTTTTATATTTATTGATGGTGACTACTTTTATTTTGCATCTTATGATTTCTGAATCGAACCCTCCGTGAAAACAATTTGTTGGCCTTCATACGCGACAGGTGGAGAGTTGGCCAGTTAAGAATTTCGTACCCTTTATTGTGGTAGAGAAACTAGAGAAAAGAGTTAACTCTTTTCTCTAGTTTCTCTACAACAGTAAAGGGCGCGAAATTCATAAACGTTTTTTTTTTTTTCTCAGAGAGTATTTAAAAAGCATTACATTATTTTTAACCTAAGAAAATAGGCTTTCCAAAAACACATAACCTATTTACAGAGAACTAAACTTTGAGAGAGAAGGACGAAGAGAGAGGAAATGACACCAACCAAAGTTAAAACTTACCAGTCGGACAAGCAGATGTGACATGGAGCGAAACGAAAGCTGAGGTGATAATAAACTGCACTATAGGAGGATTTCCCATGGCACATTTCTCACAGGTCAGTCGCAAATTAAGACTCGAAGTCGAAGTCTTATTAACACTCAGAGATGCAGATGTCAAATTCTTGTATTGGACTAATTATGATATCCGTCGCCACAACAGAGTAGAGTTTGTTTTGGAGCCCACTTTCGATATATTAAAATTCAGTCCTAAACAAAAGGCGTCATCCCAGTGCCTCGAGATGATGCCTTTTGTTCAGGGACTTCGCAAGGTTATTAAAATTTTCTAAAACAAACTCGCCTTTAAAAAGCTAATATAGTCGGGTCTTTTCAAGACCTTTCAACAGTTGATTTTATTGGGAAAAAGGCATAAGGGACACTTCGGAAAATTACAGATATCCCAATGCATAATAACACTATTTTTAGATCCATTAATCAACGGAATTAAAATGAGCGCAAGTTGTATTGGCGAATGTGGCGAAAGTGACTCAAGTTCATGTTGAGATGTCGGTAACTCAGTCATTTTATTTGCAAATGAAGTTGTCTCTACCGACACAAAACAACGACAGCTGTTAGTGCTATTTCTCTTATTTAAGAAATTCACAAGTCCCCCTTACAAGTGGGTGAAGGAAAATAGGAAGATCTTTATCAATGCTAAATAATCCCAAAAACAATAACAAGTCAGAGGGACGGAGCGCTTTACCTTTTCAGAATCTATACATTTCACATAATTTTTTAGTTTACCAGCAGTCATTCGTATATAAGTAAGGTGCAAGTCGTTGCTGTGAAAATTTTCAAGTCACTTTTTAAACTGCTAGGAGCTCAGTAATTTTTTCAAACCAAGTTGACTCTATTAATAATTAACAATAGACAATTTGTTTCCATGCAAGCCATCTTAATATACTTGTCTGTGTTTTGACCTGGAAGGCGCCAGCTTTTATTCTTCTTTGTCATCTACTGTCACGGCCCATGCTGGAGGACATTTGGTATTTTACTGCCCGAATTAAAATCATTTATTCGTCGAGGCGAGGTACAAAAATAATGATTTTCGTTTGTCTCACGATGTGGTAACGTATGTGGAGGTGTGGTATCGAGTCGATTCTTATTTATTCCTCTTTCCCTCGTTTCCCGGAAAATTTCCATGATCCAAACAACTTTTTGAGTGGATCAGCTGGCGACGTTTTGATTAATTAAGCATACTGCCAGTTTTTCTCAGGCGACCAAAAAAATAAACGATCGATCACAACGGAGCAGTAATGCTGTGTAGTGTAGTTTAACCAGTAAACCTCATTCTCATTACGCCGCCTGATGAAGACCAGTGGAAAGTAGTCGAAACGCGCTGATAAACAAAACAACTGACCATATTGTCAGAGAATCAGTGGAGCATGAGGTACTTTTTGAGAGTTTAACAGAACTATTAAGAATTTTTTTAAAATCTCACAACAATCTTAAGGTTTCCAAACGGCGGATGTGTTGACTCAGGAAATAAAAAGCACAACTCTTGCCACTGGAAAGAGAGAGACTGGAACACCAGACTCCCTAATTCTCAAGCACTCGATGTTTTAGATATGATATTGACCGAATGCAAAAACGGCTGTCGCTAAACGTAGCCAAAACGCTTTCCCGGGGCCGGGGCCTCGCAAAATTTCCGCAAAATTTCGCAAAATTGTTCTCAATGTTTTTTTATTTTTATTTTTTATCGTAAATTGGATTCGACGCTTGACGTCCGAATGGAATCGGCTGACAAGTTCCCGTGCGACTCTGACTTTACCACAAACCGTTTATAGGAAAGTCAGACAACAACACAAGCAAATGAGAACGTTTCGTGAAATTGCTTTCAACGAAATAAACTTTACAATGCGATTTTAAAGTGTGGAGTTCAGAGAGTCTTCAGTGTCCTAGGCAGTTGGTGTATATTCCATAAACTCCAATTTCAGCAATTTCTGAAGTTCTATTAATTTTGAAAAACAAACTTCGATTTTCGAGAAGAGAAAGCCAGATGCTCGCAAAAACCAACCTCGATTTTAAAACACAAAATAACAAAGTCCGATTTAGAAAAATAAATAAATGAGATGTCCCTTGAGAACTTTCATAGCTTTCGTCGGTTCCTTCATTGTTTTGACTAATTTTCACCTTAAACGAAGGACAGATGCCGGTTATTCGTAAATAACAGTACAGGAGAATGGCGACAAAAATTGAAACAAGACAAAATGGAAAAAAAAAAAAGATCCGGCCCCGCGTTTTGACTACTAAGGAGTTAGGTATATCTCTGAGTGGCTCGTCGGCTCGTTGGTACATCTTTAAGCTGCTCGGCGGCTCCTTGCTAAAATTCAATGTTTAAACAACAAATAAAGTATCTTTTGAGTGGCTCGGCGGCTCGTCGATGAAATTCTGTGTTAAAGGACGAGTAAGGTATATTTTTGAGTGGCTCGTCGGTGAAATTTGGTATTACAGAACGAGTAAGGTATATATTTAAGCAGCTTGGTGGCTCATTACTGAACTTCAATGTTAAAGAACGAGTAAAATATATCTTTGAGTGGCTCGGCGGCTCGCTGGTGAAATTCAATGTTAAAAACGAGTAAGGCATACCTTTGAGAGGCTCCGCGGCTCGTAGGTGAATTTTAGTGTTCAAACCAGGCTTTAGAAAAGGTTTTCCAAAGCAAAAGTGAGAAATTTGATAGATATGTGACGCAATACGAAAACAAAGAAGAAAAGCAATAGTCTGACTGTTTTTCGTTTTCATTCCACACTTCTTCAAGATAATGAGCAAAGCTTTGAACAGCGCGCGCAAATGTCAACCAGTTAAAAGGTTTCGTGATTACACTTGCTTTTTACTGGGTTGCCCTATGGCAATCCCAGTCGGAAAATGGGTGGGATTTGTTCAGTGCTTTTTTTTTCCGTGTCGGTAAAATATCTCGCTTGTCACTCCCCTGCTAAGTGGTGTGTTTGTGCATAGAGCCTTCTGCTCGTATTTTCTTAGGATAGAGAGGGTAGTGGAAATGCGTAGATTTCTCTGGTGGACACAGTAGAATGATAAACTTAACCTGCAATGGCATCGAAAGTCATGTAACGCGAATGGCGTTTTAGTAGATCTTTAAACAAAATATACCCTAATGCATGGAGCTCAATAATGGAAAGTCAGTTGGATAAACTAGGCAAGCGGTGAAACCAAATACCTGGAATCGTAAAAGCGACGAGCAATGGACGTCGACAACAATCTATCGCCCGTTGAGCCGAAATCAAAGTGAGCTGTATTTCTAACTTTTTACCAAGAGTGTGCTGTTATGTAGAACACTGAAACCAAATGAAAAATTCTCCGGTATATAAGTGACGAGTAATGGACTTCGACAACAATCTTTCGCCCGTCGAGCCGACATTAAAGTGAGCTGCATTTCCAGTATTTTTGTACAACACTGAAACCAAATCGAAAATTATCTGGTAACTTATGGGTTTAACAAAGTCAGGTAAAAAAATAATTGGAAATGTGACAGTGAATAATTATTTGAAAGAAAGCTTGACTATTTTGTGCATCATCTTTATTCAAGGAAAAGGTTCTTATGGAAAGGGTTTGAACCTGAAGTACATGGTAATTTGACACGATTGAGTTTCTTGTCTTTACGCACGAAATGAAATAGGAAGAGGTTTTCGCCTCTAAGAGCAAATATGTTGTTGTTTCAATAAATTTTTCGCCGGAAAGGATTCTGTGGTATTTTCTGCCTTAGTGAATTATAATATCATGTTGTGTATTGAATTTTCGAGCGAAAGGTTGAAATGTGATATGGGAGAATTTTTTTAGTATTGCTCTGTAAGCAGGAAGGGTTCACGAAAATAAACAGGTCGGTTGGAAGCGTGCTTGAGTTTCAACAAAATGATCCCTAAAATCAGTGAAAAATTGTGACGCCGATGAATAAAGTAGCTGCTATTTCCAAAATGATGGACTTACCTGGTGATAAATAACGTCGCACGCGTCTTGAAGAGTAAATTTTGAATTTGCATAAACAAATGGTCAACCTCAAGAGTTGGGCTGTAATGATCGTTGTTTTGACTTCGCTCATTTTATTGTCAAACTTTATAACTTTATAACACTTGACAGAAAAAGAAACTTACAAAAACCCGGTAACTTGACACAGATGCTTCACTGTTTGGCGAGTAAACATGCCGCGGGAACTTAATAACGGCGCCAGCTGAATTCCAGCCATGTCACTTTCGATTTTGCGATTTATTTGTGCAGCCAAAAGTAGAATAACAAAATTGAACATAGCAAAAATCTCCCAAAATGTTTGTCGCTGATCGTAACTTTTTATATTCTATATTCACGGTTCAAAATTAATGTTGTTTTCATGTCGTAAATATTTTATTCTCGATCGACCATCATTGATTCATTTCATATACCATTTCATCATTGATTCATTCCTCACGGGACCATTAGAACCCACAAATGACCAGCTCCCAACATCAGTGGCCTCATAGCTCAGTTGGTTAGAGCGTCGCACCGGAATCGCGAGGTCACGGGTTCAAACCCCGTTGAAGTCCTGAAGTTCCCTTGAATTCTTTTTTTGGACTAATTGTGCGTAGCTACAACAGAGCAGGGCTTCTCTTGGAGCCCACTTTCGATATATTAAAATTCAGTCCTAAACAAAACCCATCATCTCGAGGTTCTGGGGAATAATTATCATCATTATCATTATCATTATCATTATCATTATCATTATCATTATCATTATCATTATCATTATCGTCATCGCTATCGTCATCGTTCTCATTATTGTCTTGGCTGATTCCCTGCTTGTTAACTGCGGATAACGAGCACTTTCTCAAAATAGAGAAACAAGTGAACAAGCAGCCGCCTGCCGTTTTACCATTGCGTTCAATTCCTTCCTTGTACTCTGATTTCCCTTTAGGGATCCATTCGCCTGTCGCCTAACATGCCATCTTTCTTATACACGAGCGCATTACGCCTTTGTAAGTAACGTATTGTAAGGGTGTGGTGGCGAACAGTTGGTTGACGGAAAAGGCACAGAAAGAGAGAAGGAAGAGTGAGAAGAGAATACCGCTGAGAGTCATTAGTGGGAGCTGCGTCAATCACAGACAAAACCCATTTGTCCGCCGCAGCAGGCGAAAGAAGCAGTAGCAACGGAGCTGAGAATTTGGGCAGAAGTGTCGACCGAAAGGAATTCGAAGAGCTAAAAAAAAAAGGGAAACCAACGAGAAGCGTTAATGCAAACGTGTGGATGAAATTGTCAAGGAACAGCGGATTGTTGTTTGTTTGTTAGTGGGCTTGACTTGAAGAGGAACTTAAAGAACTCGAAAGCAACTGAACTGTTTAGTATTGTAAATATACAAAGTAAAGTAATTAGTTTATTAGTGTTATAATTTAAATATTTTTAAGGCATTAGGTAGATTTAAGTAAGATAAGATATTAATTTAGAGTAAGTGGCTTTAGTAACTGTTATACTTGTAGTTAACTTATCTTAAATTAAAAGTCGTATGCGTTTTCTTAAAATTAATGGTTGCTTGTTGTGCGATTGTGGGAAGGGGTTTGGGTGTATTTTTTTTTTGTTTCGTTAGCGTTGTGTTTCTGTTCCTGGGCCATCTGGACCCACGTCACAAGGAGGAAGACTACTATAATTCCAGCAAACGTGTGGATGAAATTGTCAGTTACAAAAGATTCGTAAGATTTTTACTTGTAAACAGCTGCGGGGTGAGTTGCATGGAAACTAAGCCCCCCCACCCCCCTATCTCTGTTCACTTCCGTTACTTTTTATGCATGCTCAATGAGACAAAAAGAACAGCCAGAATCGTTCCTCAAATTGATTCCCCTGGAGCTCTGTGTCTCCCACCACCTGCCACAAGATCACGGATTCTGGGAACGAGATTGTATTTCCTTGCTGGTCATTAAGAAGCCAGTAGGCACATGTTTATGAGACCCGAATTGTAAACAAAGAATTGTCTATTATGATTAGTTTATCACACTGTACGCGTTTGTTGTGTTTGGTCAGATTAATCTTAAAATTGGTGATCCAAACAAAGGCAAAACTGAAGCAATCACGCATTACAACAAACGACCTTTACCTTGGCAGCTCAAACCATTTCCAGTAAAACCAATTTTACAGGTGCAATAAAAAGATGCAGATGGCATTAGCATCACAGACTGGGATTGAAGCGTTGCGTTCGTCTGCGTCTGAAAAAAAATCGGAAAACAACGAATGTAGATACGATTCAAGAAGTTGTGTGAATTAGAAAGTTAAGCAGACTTCCCTCCTTCCTACCCAGCGGTATTGTATCTGTTTCCTCGAAATGAAAGAGATCATTTATGAAAACAAAAAGCATCTCAGAGCGAGGAGAGAACCAAAAACAAACTCAACCCACATATGACGCCAGGACCGGGAATCGAACTCTGGTCACATTGGTGTCACTGCTCCTTGCATTACATTACATTACGTTAAAATATCCTGAAAACGGCATAGACATAAAAAGTGCCTTTGTGCAAGGCGCCTCTTAAGTGTCTCAAGCAACCCACTTCTAGTCAGCATGTCACAAGAAACCAACACAACTTGGCCTGGTTTAACTGAATCAAGCCAGTACCTGTCACTGACCACGCTGTTTCCTTCACTCGCTTTGATCTCGGAGCAATATTCGGCAGGTATCTCTTGGATGGATCCCAGTGGAACTGTAAAGTTGCAAACAATGGTTCAAATTCAAGTAAGTTGCAAGTTGCAACCTCAAATAAGTTGGGGCTGCATTCGGAACTCTTTCATCAAATTAAATATATACAATGTGTAGTTGCTTTTTATCGTGGAAGTGCAGTTTGATATCATCAATCTAGTTCAGGTACTCCACTTTAACAACCTGTAAGAAAAACTAGAAATGTACGTATTTACCTACACGCCATAATGAAATATGTAGCACGAAGTGTCCCTTTCAGTACTTGCTAGCGATTTCCAACGTTACAATAAAAGTAAGTGGTAGAGTCAGCGTTCTCTTTAAGGCCTGGAAAATTGCTGAAAAATGGAGGGGGCATCCAGTTGACTGTTTACAAAGCGAAGGAACTTCGACCACAAATCTAGCGAGTGGCCAGAGCGAAGTACCCTTAGACTCCCGTGATCTAAAAGTTTGCTTCCCTAACTACTTCCAAATAGATTTCTTCGTTGGCTGGTCATGAGAATTTGGTGTTATATTAGGATTATATCTTCAAATTAAAATGACGATAATCTTTATTCTCAATACTTGTCTACCTGACTGGGCTGGTGGGATTTGGGGAAGAGTCATTTGGAAATTGTCTCCTCCTCCCTCAGCCACCCTATTTTTCTTGCACATGCCCACCCCCCTCTCCCCTTTCCCCAAAGTGTTACTTTGTATATTAGACATTGCTTAACATATCAAATAATACAGTGGAATTATAATATTCCTATATTGACTTCATTTTAACTGTTGCATCTGACGTCGCATCATTACAATTATAATGATTATAAGGCATTCTTGAAAAGTACTTGCCCTAGAGGGAATGTTTGCAAAATGTACATAAAGCTGTTTTTTTTTTTGGCAATCTAATTTCAACTCAAAAGAAATTAAAGAAAAGTCAATTTCAGCTCGTCTATTTATTGCTCGTCCTGAACGTGTTGCAACTGGTCGCTCATCTACGTCTTCCTTCTGATTCGTCTTCTCCCTCAGAGTCACTAGCATGACTATCACACTCATCATTTACGCTATCATGGTCACTTTCATTTGCTTCACTGCTTTCACTCCTGTTGTCATCATGATCATGTTCACTCACTGCGGTCTGCTGCAAGCAATGTCTCACTGTTACCTTTATTTTTTCACCCTTTCTGCTTTTCAGATGCTCCCTTATTCCATGATGCGTTAAATATTTGTTTAATTCCGGCACACGAAGCTTTTTGAACATGTTCACGTCTTAGCATAGACACACGACGTGTTTATCATATCTGCGTTGCTAATCCCCACCCAGAGAGCTTCCCAGTTGTCTTCAATTCACACCAAAGTTAAATTATATTTGTAAGGCTGTTTTGTCAAACACCGGCGGTTAAAATTGGTTTACTTTTCCTGGAAGTTGCTTAACCGGCTGTTTGTTGACTTCAAATTTACAGCACAATGAAATTAGAAATCCATGCTCTCATTTAATCTTCTTCTGAGATGTTGTTGTTACCATTCTGTTAAACCTATTTGTAACAACAAAAGATGACTTGCTGGTGTGACGGTGGGGGATTAAGAGTATGACTGAATGCAATCCCAGTTCAGAAGGTGCTATTGATGAATATAATATATAGATTAAGCCAAGCCTAAAAGTAGAGCTCTCTGGTTATTTAATCTTATTGCCTGTAGGGTTATTAGTGAAAATAAAAGGTTTCGAATTGTCCGCGTTATGATGTTTCCGGTTGCTGCTTTAATAATTAAATCATTTTCTTTGCTTTCTTGTGTAGAAAAATTCATTGCCTAACTAGTGAATTCCATGGTAAATTTTATGCTAAAAATCGATATCGCATGAATCACAAAGCAATGAATGCGATATCGGTTTTTCGAGGGAAATTCACTTTGGAATTCACCAGTTAGGTAACGAAGTTTTGTTGAACCGCACGTCAAATTTCAGCGAGTGAATGGAAAAGGAAAAAAGCCAATTCAGAGTAAACTGTCAATACCCAGCGAATAGGAATCACGCTAAAATTAGAAACCATGAAAAAAAACTTTGTCCGTTAAAAGTCTCAAAAAGAGTTTTACTGATGTACTTTATTCCACTTTCTCTCTGAAAACGAGATCATTCACATTTTGATTTATTTCAGTGAAACACGCCATCTTGGCTTGAAACAAGAATCGGCAAAATATGGCAATGCAACCAAGAAAACAACTTCAAACAAGATCCGCTCCAACTCTAAATTACCTTTAGGTGCTTTAAACAAACATCTCAAACCACAAGCTAGTGAAATTTCCCCCTAATTTTACGAGAACTCATTGTGATTACGTGTTTATAATATAAGGGCAAACTTTTCTTGTCAGTGTCGAAGCACATCAAACTGTGGTGCTGCGTCGGTGGGGTAGTAGTATACAGAAATTTGGTTTTATCAACGGAGTTGATAATGTGAAATTTTCACCGTACAGAGATTCTAAAAGCTGACGTTTCGAGCTCTGACGATTGGAAGTGCTAAAGCTCGAAACGTCAGCTTTTAGAATCTCTGTACCGTGGCCCATTCACATTATCAACTCCGTTGATAAAACCACATCGAAAAACAGTTGGGCAAACGGATTAAAAAGGCACTTGTTAACTCGCATTTTAAGGCAAAACAAACACACAATTCAACTTTATCTTTGTGTCCAAAATAGTACAGATCATTTTTATTTAAGGGCGGTGCCTACTAATTAAAGATATTTTTGCCTCGGTGTGTGATTATGCAGGAAATGTAGATCTTAACAATGCAAGTGGTATTGAAATCCAAAAAGAAAATTGGGGGTAACCACGCATTTTTCAAAGATAATTTATTAATAATATTTGGGAAAAGCTTTAAAATACAAAGCAATGTATGGCGTTCTTTCTCAAATATAATTGAATCTTAAAAATGTTGGTTACCCCCAATTTTCTTTTTGGATACTAAGAGTACTTACTTAGATCTACTTTCTCCGGATAGTTTTAAACCGCGCTAAAACATCCCTGTACTAGTAAGCATCATCGATAGGAACCCGAGTATCTCGAGATGCACAGAACGTATGCGCAATATCAATAGTAGGCGCCGTCCTTAATTCCAGTTTGCAATAAAAATTCGATTTTCATTCCTGAACAAAGGAAAACCGATCCACTATTTAAAAATACGCATCCACTTTAAATGGCGCATCCGTAAAATTAATAAACGTTTTAGTACCCAAGGAAAGCATTTGTGGAGTAACTTCTTCCACCAAGTATATGAGCTATTACTGGTATTCTGTTTTGCCGTTATCATTCTCTTTCGCACTCCTTTCGTTTCTGTTCTAGTCATAGGTCCTCCAGGCATCATGTAACCTTATCAGAACTTCTAAAGATATGCCAAAAATCGCAATACAGAAAAAAAAGCAGCTCTAAGCAAATTAAAAAAATAAACACTCAGCTTTAAGTTAATATCCGTCCGATGCTTGACTTGAATAACTGCGTAGCCGCCAGTTTGGACCACAGCTATCATGATATGTCAAACTGAATTGAAACCAGCGAAAAATGCAAAAAGAAGACATTTTCCAAACCGTTTTCCACCTGAACACAAAAAGCGTTGACTGTGTAAGAACTATAGTTGACGTAGTATCGCCGCGTAGCCGCGTCGAGCCACAGAAAGCGCGCGAAAAATGAAGCCTCGCTTATGTTTAGGTGAGTTAACCTGGGTTGAGTCTGCAATCCAATCGAAAACCAGTACCTGGTCAGAGGTCAACTAAAAAAAAAAAAAAAACAGCTGACCTCGGTGAGCTCTTAGCTTGAGCCCGCGATATGGTCGAGTGAAACTGATCAGCCGATATCTTGGTTTGACAGTTGTCTATTGATCAAAACATGGATGTCCAATGTGAAAGATGTAATGCTGTAAACTATTGTAGCATGATACTGGTCAAATTAGAATACATGGATGGGTGGAAGTACGGACTTACGTACGTATGTACGAATTGTCGATGACGTCATGGCTATAAAACCAAAATGGTGCTCCGCGCGGGCGCAGCTCCGCTAAAAAAAAAAAAAAAAGAACTCTATAGTACCTTTCGTTTGCTAAACAAAGTCAATAGCCCTGCAACCTGCGGACGTTCTCCAAGCCCTGCTGGTTCAGTGAACCATCCCCAAAGCGAGAAAATTAACGGCTTGTGGCGAACATGAGGCGAATGCCATGTTGATGGATTGAAAGAATGTAGTTTCAGTTAATTGAGAGGCTATTACATTTCTTGTCATCAAATCATAGGATCCTTCAGTTTGAGCCTTGCTTCCCTCGTCGTATTTTTGCGTGTGTTCATGTCTGAACCTACACTGGTTTCTCTTAGGGAAACTGATAACATCCATGCCAGAACACTGGACGAGAACCAACAGGTGACCAAGGAAAATTGCAAAGTAATTGCAGCCTCTAACTCCTATCCTAAGTGCAGCAAAAACGACGTAAAGCAACTTACTTGGGACCAATGCAAAATCAAATGATATCGTGGCAATATTCATTCTCGCTCTATAGATATTTTTTCCTTCTTTTTATTTAATTTCAAAATCATCATGACTTGACTGACTTGATATTTTCAAGCGACATTACTGTGGCCGTCACTGTTATCACTTCTTATAGATCCTTTTATGCTTTGAAATGAAGGAGCTGTTAAGAGCCATTTTCCCAGAAAATCGAAAATCGCAAGACACTCGTGAAAAAATCGAATTTTTTTTTCTTTTGCCAAAACATCCCTTTTAGTATCCTAATTCAAGAAAAAATAGTTTTGGGTTCAAGCGATTCATTGTACGGGAGAAATTACTAAAAGTTTGAAAAATCGATTTTTTGCTGGTTTTTCGTACTCAAAACAACAGAATTCCGACCGCAACTTCGAGAAAACGTTGAACGCATAAGAAACAATCCCTAACATCAAAACTTCAGCCGAGAATTATTACATACTTACTCTTTAATTTTATGAAAGAAAATTTGAAGAAAGAAGTTTTTAACAATTACAATCGACAAGTTTAAAAAGGTCAAATTTGTATCTCTGGAAATGTTAATAAATGAAGGCGAACTTTAACTGTTGTAAAAGCCCTCTGGTATATGCCGCTTCCTTGTAAAACCCATATAGAATAAAACCTTGGCTATTGAACTAAGTTACTGGAACGTTTTAGCTCTGGGAATCCAATACAGTTCTCACACTAAAGTAAGCAATTTGAGTATCTGAGTAAATAAAACGTATGCAAATTAGACGGCCCGCTGAATGAATTCATATTTTTAACGCAAAGTTTTGTTGAACGAACAACTTACCATTGCTTGTTGTGAGAGAAGTTAAATCCATCTCTTAATCTGTTTGTGGCAACTCATCCATAACTGATTTCGACCAAAATGTGTCCAGCAACTTCAGCGCTTGAGCTATCTAAACACTTCCCGCGCAGCGCTTATTACGCGTCATCAGACGCTTCTGTAATAATGAAACGCGATTATGTTTTGGTCCGAAAATAACATACAATGATGAAAATTAACCACTGCTCAAACCACACAGTTAACAAGGTGAGTATTACTCTTATTGAGCGAACAAATCAGATACTAGACGGGATAACAAGATCATATGACGCATAATTTAACAAACGCGCAGAGATTGGTCACGCTAGCTTGCCACATACGACTGTACGTACTATACTTTGTACACATTGTAAACAGATTAAGAAACAATTACAGCTGTCCCAATGAAAAAATGTACAACCCTAATCATTTGCAGATGTCATTACAAAGACAGCACTTTCTCCTCAGTTATTTTAAGACCCTGAGTGTTGGTCCGGCCGGAGTTGAACTCACAACCTCCCGCGCGACAGCCCGGTGCTTAACCAACTGAGCCACCGGTGCGCGGTATTTCAGGCTGGAGGTATTTCTGCAAGTTCTCTGAGTTAACCAAAGATAACTTTGTTTTTCTTCACTAAACAACATTTCTAGAGGTCTCTAGAGAAAGCGTTACGCGCGAGAATGTGGAATTTTATAACACTCCACATCGCGTATTCAGCCCTGCGGAGTGGTTCTCTTTTTCTCCCGCTCGCGGCGTGAATTGGTCAAATTTAACTCAAAGATTATTATTAGCCTCAATAGGCTTTTCAACAATTTTGAGGAGGTCTCGAAGGTTTCAAGGATGCGATAAGCACACTCAAGTTTGAAGTTGTGTTGTGAACAAGCTCTAAATGAAACTGAGAATTTCTAGTTACCTGGCTAGCGATCCTGGTTTCGGAGGAAAAATGATAAAAAACAAATCCGAAACAAAACTATAGCAAGCTATAAAGTTGAATTTTATGCTTTTTTATTTTGCTGTAGGGATTGTTGCAAGGTGGTAAATTCGGGAATAACGAACTTATTAAGGAAACATTTGTGTTTGAAATATTTTGGGAAATATTATACCTTCACTCTGAATCAAAAACTGTGATGAATGTCTTTTACAACAAGTCAGCATATGCATGTGTCTGGACCAATACAAATATATAAATCAAATTAAGCAAGAAGGTCTGTTCTGTGAAAATTGTATGTATTTTTTACCAACAAAACAAAGACCAAAAACAGAAGCTATTGAGTATTTCGTGACAGTTTGCTAACGTGACCTTGGCATATGTAACCGATTCGTGGGTCAGTAGAAGTCATAAGACCTTGTGGTGGCTTGAAATCTTAACTAAACAAATTCAAAATCGAAGTCAACGGTTTCGAATGCATTTTAATTCTGCTTTTTCCCCCTGAAGAAAACTATTTTACCATTGTGGTAACGGAGTTTCATCAAGCGATGACAGTTTCAGTTCGAAGTTGCGATCTCAATGATTTCGCTGCGGCAATGTGGCTGAACAAACGTTTTTCAGTCGTCATATAAAAAGTTATTTACGGCTCTCACCAACACAGCTGAAAGCTAGAAATAACACTTTCACTGTAAAAACATATTACTAGCAACAGTAAGTAGTCCTTTTGCACTAAACTTTTGTTTAGTATGAATTCCTTCAGCGGGCCGTCTAATTTGCATACATTTTATTAAATGAAATTCTCAAATTGCTTACTCCAGTGTCAGGGCTGTATTTAATTCCCAGAGCTAAGACTTTCCCTTAATTTACTTCAATAGCCAAGGCTTTATTCTATATGGGTTTTACTAGGAAGCGGCATATACCAGAGGGCTTTTTCAACAGTTAAAGTTCGCTTTCATTTTCTAACATTTCAAGAGACACAAATATGTCCTTTTTAAACTTGTCGATTGTAAATGTAAAAAACTTATTTCTTCAAATTTTCTTTTAGGGCTTCAAAGATTAAGAACGAAATAATATTCGCCTGAAGTTTCGATGTTAGGGATTGTTTCTTATGCGTTCACCGTTTTCTCGAAGTTGAGGTCGGATTCTGTTGTTTTTAAGCGCGAAAAACCAGCCATAAATCGATTTTTCAAACTTTTTGTTATTTCTCCCGTACAATGAATCGCTTGAACCCAAAACTATTTTTTCTTGAATTAGGTCACTAAAAGGGATGTTTTGGCAAAAGAAAAAAAAAATCGATTTTTTTACGAGTGTCTTGCGATTTTCGATTTTCTCGGAAAATGGCTCTTAAATGTCTACCTCGATTATGGAATCAAGCGAAATTTTTTTTCAAATGGTAAGACGGGGATACTCGGGAAACAATCTGAGTGTGGAGAAATTCGTGAAAAGTGTGGATAATATCTGAGTTCGAATGCCCGACCATGCACTGAGCTACATGGCGGACTCATGCAAGCTTCGCCATGAAACCAGGTTCAGATGCCAAAGTCCGTCTATGCTGCTAGGATTTGAAGACTTTGACGTGTGGAAATTTGGCATAGTTTGTAAGGGACTTGGAAAATTATTTGCTAGGCCCGTTACGCAGTTAAACAGATGAGACTGACTTTAAAAATGTGTTGCTTAGGGAGGAAGTCCAATGAAATCAATGTTTCGGGCGACAAGTTTATTGTGATGTGGTAACTTTTTTTGTATGTCAGTTGTTATTGTGTAAATAGGAGACCTTAATGATTTGTCCCTTTCAAAACAAGCATACCCATGGACTATGAACTAATTGAGAGGAATAAAGAAGGGATTAAAACAGGTGTAAAAAGAAGGGCGAATAGAAAGCGACAACAAAGACGAAAAAAAAAGGTTTATGTTCGTCGTTGTGTAATAAACTGGAAGGCACCTTTAACTCTGAATTTTAGAATGCAACTAATTGCAATGCAGCTGAGCTTAAAAGCACAGAAATTATGGGAACTGGTACGGGCCAAAACATCTGTTTATGACAGCAAAAATATGAGGGTGTTTTGACTGTTAAAAGACTTCATGCGGTATTTCTCAATTTCCAACGTCGATAAATTGTTCAGTTATTCTTCAAGATGAAAGAATGTTGTTTCAATAAGTTAGTTGCCAGCCGGGCCTTTAACGCTGACATTTTCAAACGACATTCTCGTCATCAACGCATATATGATAACTTTTAGCCTTGTTTCAATCATGATAAATATTTAATCACTGCTAGGAAAACTAGTGGAACTTTATAGAGCTTATTGATTAGGATAGAATGCATTCTTCAGATAATATGAAGTCAGTGTCAGCTACGCTTTTTGGATCACAAAAAGCAATCTGACTGAAACTTTATAATAACTTAAACATGAAAGCCCCTTACCTTGATTATCTCTTATGCAGCGTTGTTCTCCTCTCCTGAGTCGAAAACCCTAGCAAAAAAAATGTTAATTTGGACCAGTTAGATGTGTTCTTCTCTGACACCTACCCTGTTTTCTTTCAGGGAACCATAAGAAGAAACTAACCGACAACGTCCTTCCCAGAACAGTGGACAAGAACTAAGGGAAGTTGAAAATTAATTCACTTTACTGTGTCCGTTATCATAAAGCGCAGCAAAAACGGTCTCGGAAAATGTTACTAGGCCCGATATCGTGGCGATCTTATCGCTCAGTAGATACTTTTTTTTCTCTTTCTGTAATTTTAAGGTTGAAAACTTCAGGACTTCAACGCGGTTTGAACCCGTGACCTCGCGATTCCGGTGCGACGCTTTAACCAACTGAGCTATGAAGCCACTGACGTTGGGAGCTGGTCATTTGTGGGTTCTAATGGTCCCGTGAGGAATGAATCAATGATAAAATGGTATATGAAATGAATCATATATGAACTGCGGATATGCGCGGTCACGGGTTCAAACTCCGTTGAAGTCCTGGATTTTTCAGGCTTCTCTACGCAATTGTAAAAATTGCGTTCATAACTGCGAAGATCATAGCTTCACTTGATTTCATATCCGCATTTCATATATGATTCATTTCATATACCATTTTATCATTGATTTAAAGTAAGTTGGATCTAATTTAATACCTATTTCTCTACCATGTTTTCCAGTGTCCTGTGGTCTTCTTACTCGCTTGCTACTATAAAAATGACTAAGATCCTGCACTTTTACAACACAGCAGTGATGTATCTGGTGTGTAGTGTGTGTCGCGCAGACGCTCAGCAGTGCCAAAGTGTACACTCCACATATGGTATGATGTTAAGAGGCCATGTGTTTGAGAAACGCACTGCTGCAAACATGCTGACCTGCGGACAGTTATGTCACGCCGACATCCGATGTCAAAGCATCAATTACCTCATGAGTCTACATTTGTGCGAGTTAAACAATCGCACAAAGGAGGCGAGACCAAATGATTATGTTCAACACTCAGATCGGATATACGTGACAAGACCTAGTGAAAGAGGTATCGTTAGCTTGGTTCTTAACTAATAGACCAATTTCGATATATTAAAATTCAGTCCGAAACAAAAGGCATCATCTCGAGGCTCTGGGGAATAAACTCATACAAATCCTTATATTTATTCCCCAGAGCCTCGAGATGATGCCTTTTGTTTTGGACTGAATTTTAATATATCGAAATTGGTCTATTGTCGTAAAATGAGCCGAGCCAAGTGGGGTTGCCAATTCTGCCAATCATGCCCTCTGTACTGACAGAGGGCATAACGAGGAACTATAGATCGTTTTCACCGTCACGCAACAAAAAAATAAAATCGAAATCGTTCAATGAAAAAAGCGAAAAATTTGATATGTTGTAGGAGAGACAAATTCATAAATCACCTCTCTAATTCTCAGGTCTGTGCGACATATCGTTTTCGAGTTATTTGTGGAAGAGTTCCAGGCAACTTTAAAGAGTTTTATATGGAGCCGCCTTGTTAATGCACCTCCGTTATGCACTAATACGGCGGCGAGAAATCAACAAGAACAGCTGGAGTTCACTTTGCGATGAAAGCGCTTACTTTTCGTTCATGATGTAAGATACATGTGTATCAACACATCTCGTAATGTAGTTGAACCCCTCAAACTGCTGAGATTTAAAGGGATAGACATTTTTTTTTCAACCAACTAGCTTTTGTATCATGCTGTCACGCAAGGTGACAATTTGGAAATTCAAAATGTTGTCTTTTCGAAACGAAAGACGTCGTGATTTCAAGATCATCTATAGCCTCCTGTAGATAAAAATTCAAAACAGCTTGCAATTTTGATTTTACAATTTGATAGCGTCACTTTGAAAACCATCGATATTCCGCACTCTTTGCGAATAATGCGTGGGTTCTTTATATCGCTCCACTTAAAGAGGTAATGAACGAAAGCTGTAAAACGGAGAGTTATATCATACGAAGGCAGTATGGTGCGGTCTATAGAGCACTGGGTCTTGATGATGCCATTCTTAATCCTTTGGCTATACCAGGATTGATCGGTATGCAAATTCGCCTCTCAATTTCAATACACTGTCATGTAGACAAGTATTGAGAATAAAGATTATCGTCATCTTAATTTGAAGACATAATATAACACCAAATTCTCATGACCAGCCAACGAAGAAATCTATTTGGAAGTAGTTAGGAAAGCGAACTTTTATTCGCTTTGTAAACAGTCAACCGGATGCCCCCTCCATTTTTCGGCAATTTTCCAGGCCTTAAAGAGAACGCTTACTTTTATTGTAACGTTGGAAGTAGGTGGCAAGTACTGAAAGGGACACTTCGTGCTACATATTTCATTATGGCGTGTAGGTAAATACGTACATTTCTAGTGTTTCTTACAGGTTGTTGAAGTGGAGTACCTGAACTAGATTGATGATATCAAACTGAACTTCCACGATAAAAAGCAACTACACACTGTATATATTTAATTTGATGAAAGAGTTCCCACTGCAGCCTCAACTTATTTGCAACTTGCAACTTACTTGAATTTGAACCATTGTTGGGCTCCATCCAAGAGATACCTGCCGAATATTGCTCCGAGATCAAAGCGAGTGAAGGAGACGGCGTGGTCAGTGGCAGGTACTGGCTTGATTCAGTAAAACCAGGCCAAGTTGTGTTGGTTCCTTGTGACATGCTGACTGGAGGTGGGTTGCTTGAGACACCTAAGGGGCGCCTTGCACAAAGGCACTTTTTATTTCTATGCCGTTTTCAGGATATTTTAACGTAATGCAAGGAGCAGTAACACCAATGTGGCCAGAGTTCGATTCCCAGTCCTGGTTTCATATATGGCTTGAGTTTGTTTTTGGTTCGCTCCTTGCTCTGAGATGTTTTCTCCAGAAAAACAAACACTGCCTAATTGCAGTTCGATCCGGAATGCACGGAGAACATGTTGAACGAGCCCCTGAGCTCTCTTAAGGTGTTCCTTGGGTAAACAAATTACAACAACAATTATTATTTCATTTAACTATCAATCATATAGGACCAAACACAAGTGTTCTACTATTTGGAAAGACTACAAACAATGACATCAAATTATAGAAAATTAACATAACATGTCAGTGGCTTTGATACGAAGAAAAGAAAGACTGGAGTTCCCGGAGAAAAGCTTCCCAGAGCAGAGTAGAAACGCCGAGTCTGCCCATGGAGTGGAACGAACTCGGGAAAGGGAGGCGAGTGTGCTCTCACGACTGAACTGAACTAAAAAATGCCTTTAGTATTTTGGGATAATGAAAACAAAATCAGTCAATAAAAGATGAACATGAATTGTTGAAATGACGAGGGGAAGAAAAATACTGGGTAGAAAAACCTTATGATTGTGATGAGCATGATGACGACCTCGACGACGACGATAAAGATGGCGATGACAATGACGATGACGATGATGATAATAAGGGTGATGAAAAGGTATTTCTCCTTCCTCCTTTTTGTTTTCATAAATGGTCTCTTTCATTTCGAGGAAACAGATACAATACCGCTGGGTAGGAAGGAGGGAAGTGCGCTTAACTTTCTAATTCACACAACTTCTTGAATCGTATCTACATTCGTTGTTTTCGGATTTTTTTTTCAGACGCAGACGAAT
>NC_090896.1:42706699-42726699 GCF_036669925.1 Montipora capricornis
ACAATCTTTACAAATAGTTTACATAGTGCCTACTGAAACCCAGTGATGAACATCTAAACAAATGTGGGCTTATGCAAGGAGACCAGCGAGGCGCTAACGAGGGATGCGCGGGCACTGTTGACAACTTAATAATTGATCAGATGGTGTGCCAAGACAGCAAGCGTGGAAAGAGGAATGTAAGCATGGCATGGGTATATGTAAGAAAAGCTTACAACAGTGTATATCACATGTGGCTGATAGAAATTTTCTCACTACACAAATTCCCACTCTGGCTTTGCTAGACGATCCAAAAAAATACTGGGATCTTAGCAAGAACCTAGAAAGGCTATGAAACACCAGAAGTGATTATGTTCAAAAGAGTTCTTCCCCAGAGAGACGCACTCTGCGCAAGACTGTTCGCTCTCTGTATTAACTCGATATCATGGATGCTGAGTGCGACGGAAGGCTACAGAATCTCTACGCCAATTGGGCAGAAAATCACACACTTGCTTTACATTGATGATCTCACATTTTATGCTGCATCGGAAGAGAAAATAACAAGAGTGGCAAAGAAAGTAAAGTCTTGCATGAAGGATGTTGGATTGCATTGGAACGAAAGCAAGTGTTGAGTGGTACATGTGAAGAGGGGTAACGTAAAATGGGACACAGAAAGTATGTGCGTAGGGGACGAGAAATCTGTAGATAGCCTCAAGCAGGGATCACATTACAATTTCCTTGGAATCATGGAGAACATCAAGCAGGATGATACCTTAGTGTTAGAGATTGTTGGTAAGGCATATATACAAAGATTATCATTGATTTGGTCTAGCCCACTATCTGATTACGACAAGATGGTTGCAATAAACCAGTTTGCAATGCCCGTGCATACCTACTTAATGACAACCCAGTGTTGGCCGATTATGGCATTAAAAAAGCTAGACAGTGAATTAAGAAAGAAGGGGTAGTTTCTAAAGAAACTGTGGTGCTGCGTCGGTGGGGAAGTAGTATACAAAAATTTGGTTTTATCAACGGAGTTGATAATGTAAATTGGCCACCGTACAGAGATTCTAAAAGCAACGTGCTCTGTACTAGTGTGCACTACAAACCTACTGATTCACACAGTTATTTGTTGTATTCATCGTCACATCCATCACATGTCAAGAACTCCATCCCTTATTCTCAATTTCTTAGACTTCGACGTCTATGTAGTGATGACTCCGATTTTTCCAGCAAATCAGAGGAGATGTGCCAGTTCTTCGAAAAACGTGGCTATCCTGTCTCTGTGGTCAAAGCGGGCCATCATCGCGCCCAACAATTTGATCGACAGTCATCACTACAAACGTCTCAAAAAGATAAGAATGACAGAATTCCATTCACCCTCACTTTCCATCCTCATAATCACGCAGTCAAAAGCATCATTCTTAGTAATTTTAAATTACTCCAAAATGATCCCGAGACTGGCAGAATCTTTTCGCAACCTCCACTTATTTCATTCAAACGCGACAAAAACGTAGGCAACTTTTTAGTTAGAAGCGCGCTCAAAACTAACGAGCAACCCGGCACTTTCAAATGCGCGCGCTCACGATGCAAAACTTGTCTTTTCATTGTTAACACTAGCAAGATATCGGGACCTAAGCGATCTGTTAAGATCACCGATCGTTTCACATGTACCTCCGCAAATGTCATTTATTGCATAACCTGCACGTTATGCAATAAATTATACATTGGTGAGACAGGTAGACGACTAGGTGACCGATTCCGCGAACACCTTCGCGATGTTGAGAAGAATGACAAGGATGCATCCAAGCCAGTCGCTCGCCATTTTAATCTGCCTAACCACTCCAAAAAACACATGGCTATCTGCGGCCTTTCCCTACATCTAGGTACGACGGAAAGCCGCAAGAATCTGGAACAAAAATTCATCTTTCAAATCGGCACCCTTAATCCTCACGGTATTAACGAACGCTTTTCATTTAACTAATATATTCCTATTTTTCACGTTGCCATGTTACCACCAATAGCGTAGCTCCTACTCTACTATAAAAACTACACGTAACCCATAATCCCTTGATTCGCTCTGACGAAGGGCTAACGCTCGAAACGTCAGCTTTTAGAATCTCTGTACGGTGGCCAATTTACATTATCAACTCCGTTGATGAAACCAAATTAGTGAATTAAGAAAGGTGATTTCGGAGAATGGAGGTAAGAACCCCCTAGGATCAACAGCTATGATGTAACTACCAAAGAAGCTAGAAGGGCGGGGACTCAAGAGTATAAAGCGAGAGTACAAGCAGGAGAAGATTAAGGCTGCCGTGAGATTATACATCGACGAAGATCACGCCATGGAAGTAATACGAAGATTAGAGGAAAAAGGAGAAAAGACAGGACGACGATCGCTGGTAAAAGATTATTAAAGATACCAAGAAGTATGCACTGGAGCTGGGGTAAAGATTACACCTTGTTTACCCGCAACCAGTCATCACAGATATAGCGACGAACACAGATGTTCCAATTAAGCTTAGAAGAGGTGAGAGGAGAACAATGGCAGGGAAGGCTCCTAACCCAGAGATGGGACGACGAAGAGATTGGCGAGGAGTGCTTTGCTTGGATGACTGATTGGAAAGCAGCGCCCACACATATCATTGCTGGGGTGAATGAGCTGTATCACCAAATGTTACCAAAGAAGACCCACCTAGAGAGCAAAACAAGGCTTTAGACGGGACAGAACGTCCTGTGTCGGATGTGTAGCAAAGTTCCAGAAACCCAAGCACACGTACTTACACGGTGCAGTAAACTGGCCCAATGAAAGTACCTTGTACGTCATGATTCAGCACTTAAAATTATAATTTACGAGATGCAACAAGGAGAAGAAGAAGGTGTACCTATTGGAGATGAGCTGTCCTTGGATAACCAACAGGGAGGGAAAGAGCGAAGAAAAGACAAACAAATACGTACGGCTGCGGTTCGAGCTAAGGCAACAACACGCTGGATATGACTTAGAGCAGCACAATATCGTGTTAGATGTACTGGATGGTTGTTCAGAAACCGTGAGAAATAGTATACGAGAGTTTACTGCAGAGAAGACGAAGGCTGGCAAGACATTAAACAGAATACAGAAGGCAATTTTAAAGAACTCACTGCATATCGCAAGGTGCTTCAAGATGTTATCGCAATGATTTTAATTGATTTTAAAGTAATGATGGGGTCATATAATTGGCTATCAGTTAACCCTCGTGGGAATACCGGATCTCGCAGGAGATCTAAAAATAACTTAAAGAGGGATTATGATGGGAATAGGGCCAATATGAGGGATTACCTCTCTTACCTTCATACTCTCTTGTCTAAAATAGATCGGTCTATAAAATGTTGTGACACAGGCTTAGTATGGGAGTTGTTCGCTCCTAGTCACGGGCTCACGATACGATGCGGTGGTAATTTACTATTATTTTGTTCACGAAAAATCTTGAAAAATCCACACAAGTCTCAACATTGCTTACTTAGGGGGCTGGGGTCGGGGGAGCCCCAACAATTTATTTTTTTCAAAGTGTTCTTCTGGTCAGCTGGTTTAAGAATATCATATTATTCAGGGTGGTAATGCATTAATCGATGATTTCCTGTCACTTGTCTTCGCGTCTGTTGCCACTGATTTAACTACCATAAAATTTAATCCATTATTTCATTGATCGTTCCTTGTTTTGCTTAGAATGCAAAAAGTACCAAGTACTGGGCAATGCTGACAGAAAAGTGACAAACGATGCAACGCCTCTTTCTTGCGACGGCACACTTGGGCCAGCTTGGTTTCGCTTCCAAGGAAACGCAGGAACAAAAATGCCTAATTGGTGTGTCCCTGAAAACAGATGCGGGACAAACGCACCTGGGTGGTTAAACGGAGCTCATCCCCAGGCTCACGAAGGCAACGTGACACGACAGGTCTGCTTTCACTGGAAGGCGAGTTGTTGCGAATACTCCACCAATATTCAAGTGCAAAACTGCAGTGGTTACTACCTCTATTACATCAATAGAACTTCACCTGATAATTCTTGTCATCTCCGTTACTACAGCACGGACTGAAGGAACCGAACGCTCTTAATTCAAAAGGAAGATCAACGATCATGCATTTTTGACCAATCAAACTGTTCCCTCGCTGACCAGTGATTTTTCTCTTGCTTTATGTAACCCACTTGCATGATTAAGGCTAAGGTTCAACTTAATTTCCTGTGATCTAAAGCGTTTGCAGTTACTCCTGTTTTAGTAGAAAATGAGTGGAATTCCTTGAAGTTAATTAGTTTGCGAAACTTAAATGACAACTGTAAGGCCATGTGCATACGTTCTATTAGAATTAGTCACAATGTATAAGCACCTACTACGCGAAACACGTGAACCCCTCTCCCAAGCGATTGCCTTGCATATTCGCTTGGGAGGGGAAGCTATCTATCACCCTACTCTGGCGTAGCATCTGGGCGGGAATATATGGGGCTCTGAGTACCAATTGGGAAGCAGATATAGCGTGACGCTTGGCTCATGGAGTGATTAAAAACCGGGCTTTCCTGAAGCGATGACGACGGCTCCGTGTTAGCGAGCGTTGCGCTTCCTGTGGCCTCAAGGAATCTTTCTCTCACGCCTTCTGTGAGTGCACTATTGCACCTCAGGTGTGGGCGTGGGTGTTTCAAAGCGTCAATCCTTTTTACTCTACAGCCTTAAGTCTCAGTCCCGGTTTAGTTTTTTTTCGGACATGGTCTTCCTCGGGATGGCCAGTCCTCCAAATCCAATCTCATTTCCCGTGTTCTTTTTAACATTACTCTTAGCGAGCTCTGGGCGGCGCGGTACCTTCGCACTTTGGAACAGAAAGTCACCTCCGCCCAGGCCATCATCAATAAAATCAAAACAAAAGTGCGCACGCAAATCTCCGCGGCGCACTCCTATTACTCCCCACGTGAATTATCAAATACCTGGGCACATATGAATGTCCTTTGCCGTGTAGACAACGATGAGCTACGTGTAATCATCTTAGCAGGGACACGGGGCATAGTGGCCACACCCGGCGGCCGAGCTTTGCACGGGCAGGTTCCCGGGCCCCCGGGTGAGGTCACTCAATCCCCTTTGCCCCTCGCTTCCTACATCCAAACTATTCAGAATCAAAATACAAAATAAAATTAGCAAATTAATTAACAAATAAGACAATGAAATGCGCAAACAAATAGCACTGTATATAGCTTTCCGCTAGTGTTTACGAATTAACTTTCTCGCTTTTAATAATATAATTTTGTCCTTTTAGCATTTTGGAGTGTAAATCAGACGAGGTATCTCCAGAATGCTTTCGCTTTTTATTAACATTATACGGTACTTTCACCTAGTTTAGATTTCAACTTTAATATTGTCAAGTAAGGGCAAGCAGAGCTTCCTCTGCCTTGTCCACTGTACATATGTAAGTAAATCGACAAAAAGCAAAAAAAAAAAAAAAAGTATGGCAGGTAATGTTGTCGATCCCCAGGACCGGACCGTTCCGAAACTGAGGAGAACATGGAGATTGCTGGTATCCCGTCTTATGTCCAAATGGCTGGGCGTCGTCGACACTCCAGTGTGTCTAGTCAATCCCGCGTTGATTACATAATGAACAATGCTGAACGTCTTAATTACTGACGCAGAAAATGATTCTATCCATCCGCTGAACATTTTGCCCGAGCGACCATGTACGGAACATTTTTCTCTTTCCGACAAGGACACTTCTTTATCCCAAGTGTCTGCCGATCTAAAGAACAGTGGTATCCGTGCTGCTGCGGTCAGATGTCTCCAACGTAATCCTAATGGCTTTGTTTCCGTGAAGTTTTCCAGCAGTGAGTACCGTGATCTCTTCCTTCGTAAATCTTCTTTTATCCGTCGTCATCGTAGGTCATCTTCTACGTGTACCTTTGTTGTCGTGTATGATACTCCCTTCGAGCTTTCTGATGAAGCACTGGCCCATCGTCTCGGCCGCTATGGATCTGCCCTCGGTTTCCGCAGATGTAATCTACAGGACTATGAGGGCATCAATAATGGAACATGGCGTTGTTAGAATGGAGCTATCTGAGTCGATTCCATCCTTCCTACGCCTCGGCAAGAAGCTTCTTAGAGTCAAACACTAGAGACAGGTTCCTACTTGCAGAAAGACTAGTACCATCTTCCCGATCATGTCGCAAAGGTGTAACCTAACGTGGTATGCTTTAACTGCGACCAACTGGGCCACACCTTCAGTGACTGTAAAGAAGAAAAAAAAGCAAGTGCAGTGTTTGCAAAGAGGACGGCCACTACGCCATTGATTGTAAATTATCTTGGTGGCGGCGCCCTGAAAAAGTTGCCACTGGTGATAATGATGCTGCTCCTGCTCCCCTTCCAGAGTCTCGACCGTCATAGTCTCTCCCACAGCCTCCTTCTGATGAGTCTTCTTCCGATGGCCCGCCTCCTTCAATCTCTTTATTGCAGTCTTTACCTGATGTTCCTCCTTCACAGCCTCCTTTCGCAGTCTTCTCCTGGTGTACCTCCTACACCTTCCTGTGTTTTCCTCTCATCGCAATCATCACCGTCGCCATCTTCTGGTCAGCCTTCATCACTGTCCCAGAACACCCCAAAGCAGCCCTCCACACAGCCCTCGCAGTCTTCTCAGTCTACACAGTTCTCTCAGTCATCACAAACTACGCAATCGTCTCAGTCCCTCTTTTCGCTTGTTGAATTGCCGTCCCTGCCTATTCCTTTGTCCCAAGAGCCTTCCGTTCCGTCGAGCATCATTTCTGGCTCTCCTACTTTGTCTGATCTACAGCTTGTCGCTGCAGCTGATTCGCAACGTTCTACTGATTCTGATCAAGCTATTGCTGCGATGGAGGTTCCTGAAGATCCTGGCCCTACAGCTCTGCTACGCCCATCACAGATTCCTATCCGTCCTCCACCTCCTCGAGTTGCACCGAAACGCAAGCCTGCCATGTTAGACTTCACAGATGGTCCACTGCGCGTAAATCAACTCCGGCTATGCCGGTCAGTTCTTGTAAAAAGACTAAGAACCCTCACACTTCATGAGTTCCAAAATTCTTTCCTTAAATTCTCGTGGTTTCAGTTAGCGTTTCCAAGATAATCTCATAGATAGTCTTCGTACCTCTTATGACGTTTTCTGTTTTCAGGAAACGCAGATTACTGATCCTGAGGTTTTCCGCGTTTTCTCTTTTGCCTGGCGTGGACCTTGTTTTTGGTCCCCTGCTGTAAGAAAACAAGGTGGTGTCGTTACTTGCCTTTCTGAATCTTTTTCCGGCAACGTCAGTGGCTGGAAAAGATACACGTCGGGGAAGGTTGTTAGTCTATTTTTAAAACTTGACGATCTAAGGATTAATTTTAATTAACATTTATGCTCTCACCAACTTGGCCGAAAAGAAAGTGTTTCTTAGAAGTTTGCACGAATACTTTTTATCTTGTGATGTCTTAATAATTGCTGGTGATTATAATTGTGACGATCACAACCTTGATAAGTTTGGCGGCAACATTGTGCCTACTAAGTGCCTTACTGATTTTCGTTCAGCCTTTCCTTTAACTGATGTCTGGTCCAAGCTTCATCCGAGATTGTGCCAGTGCACATGGTTTAATTCAGATTTTTCAATTGGTTCGCGTTTAGATAATTTTTTGTTTCTAAAAACTTCATGCCTTCTGTTGTTTCTTGTGAAATCAGCCCTTGTGGTTTTTCCGACAATTATTTTGTTTGTCTTTCCTTCCAGCCCACTGGAATAACTTACGTGGTCCTGGCATTTGGAATTTTAATAATTCACTTTTGAATGATGTTGTGTTTTGCAACTATGTTTAGAATTGTATCAAAATCACTTAGACAATTGATTGCAACTCTTTCCTTCGGTTAAAGTTTTGTGGGACTTTTTTAAAAAATCCATCCGCTCTGAGATATTTTTTTTTTGCCAAGGAAAAGAGCAGGGATCTCTCACACGAGAGTGTTCTTTTACTTAACTGGATTATTAAGCTAAAACTTCAGCTTACTTATGGTAATCCCTCAGTTAGTCCTGAAATTTCCGAGCTCGAAAGTAAGCTGAATTAAGGCTCTGACCTTGGAAGAGTTAGACGGTTCTAAAATCCGTGCTAGAGTTCAGTGGCTTGAGGAGGGAGAAAAGCGTAAGCGATTTTTCTTTAAGCTTGAACGTGAACGCTTTGAGCGTAATATTGTTTCTTCTATTCCTCATTCTGATGATGTAGATGTGTTCACGCGTGAAGAAATTGAACGTGCGCACGTGCGCTTTTATTCAGATCTTTTCACTGATGAGCCTATTGACGCGTTTTTTAAACAGCGTTGTTTAGAATCCGTTGAAAAGTCCCCTTCTCCGCCTCAACGCGCTCCGTGCGAGGGATCCTTGTCGCTTGAAGAATTAACTAACTCTGTTAAGAGTCTAAATACCAGGAAGCCACCGGGATCTGACGGACTATCAGTTGAATTTTATCTTCATTTTTGGGAGACTTTTCGTCCCCTTTTACTCCGTGTTTCTAACCAGTGTTTCTGCGATGGCGAGCTTTGTGTATCAATGAAAGGTAACGTCACCCGTCTTTTTTTTAAGAAGCGTGGTGATATTAAGCACTTAAAAAACTGGCGGCCCATCTCTCTTTTGAATGTGGACTATAAGATTATCTCTAAAGCGATCATTTCTCGTCTTTCCAAAGGTCTTGAATATATTATATTGTCCACGCTGATCAGACTTGCTTCGTTCCTGGCCGAAGTATTTTTTATAGTGTTACTCGTTTGCGTGATGTTTTGGACTACATTCAACGGACGGATGAATTCGCAATCTTAGTCAGCCTTGACCAGGAGAAAGCCTTTGACCGTGTCAATTTCTTTTCTCTTGCATGTTCTCCAGGTTTATGGTTTTGAACCCGAGTTTTGCCGGTGGATCTCAACATTTTACAAAGGTGCCTTTGCGCAGATTATCTTAAACGGTTGGCTATCTCAGAGGATCCCTCTTGCGCCTGGGGTGCGTCAGGGGAACCATTTGTCTCCCTTACTTTATGTCCTTTGTGTTGAGGTATTAGCGTCCCTCATTCGCCGTTGTCCAAGGATTGAGGGGTTCCTCCTCCCTGGTGCCAGAGGGCGGCAAGCACGTGTTCGCTTGTATCCCGATGACACTACGACTGTACTCAAGGATCTTCGATCCCTGTCTAATCTTTTTTAGCTGTGTTATTGTCTATGAAAGGGGTACCGGTGCCAAACTGAATCGCCCCAAAACTGAAGCAATGTGGCTGGGGGCCTGGAGGTTTCATTCTGATGAGCCTTTGGACCTCACCTGGGTTAAGAAAATGAAAATCTTGGGGGCAGTGTTTGGCACCATCCCTACAGAGCACTTTAATTGGCAGCCTAATTTGAGAAACTGGAGAAATCCCTCAATCTCTGGAAGTCGATATCCCTATCTCTTCCCAGAGTTCTTACTCTTCTAAAATGGGTCATGGCCCTTCCTTTAGGACTCAAAAATGGAGACGGTGAGTCGTAACACTTGTTTTTTGAAATTGAAATTTGGGGGTGTCAATCTTGACAATCTCGTCTTAAAGGCCCAGGCTTTGAGATTGGCGGGGATGGCCTCCGTGCTTAATTCCCCTGATGATTCTATTTTTTTTTCTATGCAAATACTTTGTGGGGCGTTGCATGTCCTCCCTGCGTCCCGAATGGTCTTCCTTACGCGATAACTCTTCTCCCAGTGCTTCTTCTCCAACTCCCTTTTACGAGGCCTGTCTTGATACTCTATCCAGGGTGGGAGACAGTGCCCTAGTCTGTAAAACCTTGTATCAAAAGCTACTTTCAATCAACTCATCCCCGCCAATCTTGCCGCGTCAATGGTCCCAGGTCATTGGGCCAGGGTTCTCCCTCGATGGTTATTGGTCTCTCGTCCGGGACCCCTTTACTGAGAACTATAAGAACGATGTCTTTTGGCTTATTATCCTCAGCGGCATCAGGGTGGGTTATTCCCTTTTCTACTGGAGTTGTATCTCATCTGGTCGCTCTGCTTCTTGGCCGCGACGAGAGACCATTGACCATTGTTTTTTAAAATTGTCTAAGGGTCAAAAGAGTCTGGCTACAACTTTGTTCCAGTTCTCTCCCTGTTGCTTGGTGGCAGTTTGTTGCAAACCTTTTAATGGTTGTTTTCTTCCGCTGGTCCTCTCTTAGTACTAAGACGGCTCGGCTCGCGCGCCATTTGACGAAATCCATTCTTTATGGCATTTGGACCTTTCGAAACAGGGCCACTTTCTCCAATGGCAAAGAAGACCACCGTGCCATCATCCGTTATGTTTTCTGTGATCTTAAGCAGAGAGTCTTCCTGGATTATAACTCTTTTTTTCTGAATCTCGCTTCCATGATGTTTAATTTGGGTCTTGGACGGTTTTTGTGCCATGGTGAATGGATTTCCCCATATCAATACTTAGAAGTACATCTGGGTCATGGATTCCATTTGTCCGTGCGCTGTTCGCGGTGTCCACAATTAAGGGATCTCTGCAGGGAGCTTGCTCTGCTCATGGACTCTGCTGTTAGGGCCCCAGGCCCTTGTGGCTAGCTGCCTACTCCGGCTCTTAGTTTCTAGTGACTTTTTAGTGCTTTTTAGTTTGCAAATGGCGTGCCTTTTTATTGTGAATAAAGGCTGTTTTCATGAAAAAAACAAAAAAAAACAAAAAAAAACAAAACAAAACTGTCCATGGCTTCTAATTGACCGGGTGAAATGGTTGTGCGCATGCGTGATATGTTGGCCACACCGGGTTGGTCTTATCGTGTGTCACCTTGTTTTTATTGTTGTTAAAATGAAAACAATCCATGTTTATATTGAATGCACCGTATACAACTTACCAACTGGTCCATAGAGATTTGCAATCATCCCATCGGGCAGTAAAACAGATTGGAATTTGAGACCATGTACCTTATTTTGTCCATTATAGACTTCTCTCTGGTTCTGGTCTGGTCTACAGATTGGCCTCACTGTGCTATCAATAAAACCGAAGCAGTTCTTTAAGGCAGCACCCCTGTCAGAAATTGCTTGAGCATACTGTTCCAGTTTGGCTGGGTTTAAAAGTGTATGATTCTAGTCTGTCCGTCTTTGGTGGTGATTATCATAAATGTAGTCCATAACAGTGTTACTTGTCATAGATATCTCTGGCACTGTTCTGTCAAACCTTTGTACTAAATCACTGTATCGATAAGGATAAGTGAATCTTCTAAGTAAAATACAAAGGCCTTCCACTCCACCGAAGATAGTTCCTTGAGAAGAAACTGAAAATGTTGGAATTTGCAGAATATATATCAGCAAGCAAGGGAATGTCATTTTTACAGAATCTGAACTCTGCTTTGCATTCCTCGGGATCCATATCGTCGGAAAAAAAACGCTCGTAGTCTTTATATGGCAGATTTAAGTTCTTTGACAAAAACAAATCATACCATAAAATGAACTCTTCATAATTGATATCCTCTGATGAACGATAAAGTATCAAAATATCCCGCATTTTGGTGAAATTAGCCATTTATATCGCCTTACTTTCAAAACTTTCCAATTTCCATGTAAACAAAGACCACGTAATAGCTTTCCGTGTCCGAAAAGTGTTCAGTCATAAAGGACCCAGACGTTATAAATCTTAATCGAAATTTCCTGCGCGAATGACGCCGTACTCAACCCAGACCCTTTTGTGTCATGACGTCCGCGACAGAAGACGCCGTCCTCAATCTTAAGGAGGCTCGAAAGGGTTTTTCGTTGCTATAGTGTTTGTGAAACAATGAGAGATACCAAAGAAGGATATTTCATAGTGTAGGCAAACTATAAATATCTTTGCAACTCTATTGTTGGGTAATACTTTAAGGAGGCTTTTTTCAATCAAATAAACATATATGCTGTCCTTAGATACAGTTAGGGTAATCATATCAGGCCGAAATTTGGCCAGAGTATTAAGTACCCAACGCAGATTTCTCACAATATATTTTCCTCCAAAATAAAGTTACCATGGCAACGATATTAGGCATTTCTTTGAGATATATTGTCTTTTGTGAAGAAACGGGACAGTACAAGCTTCCCTATCAAAATTACCAGATAATGTTAGAAATAATTCTAAAATATTAAAAATTCAACAAAATCTGAAGGACAGTTTTTCCGAAAAGTCAATTTTTTTTTATGTGTGTCTATTTTGTTATTTTTTTCTTTCTGTTTTTTTCACCCACAATTTTTTTTTTTTTTAATTTTTTTTTTTTTTGCAATTTCAAAGACAGAAGTTTTAAATCAATCTAAGCTAACATGCAAAAAATGAAAAAAAAAATCACCGTCCGGAAGCAGAGATATAAACCAGTAAAGTTGCAAAATCAGGAAAAATGACGGGGTTACAAGATCAGCATTATTGCATGCGTCACCCGCTCATTCGAGTGCACGCGCGAGTGGAGCTAAAAGCCAACACAAACGGATTTAAGGACGGTGCCTACTAATTCAAAGGTATTTTTGTCCCGGTGTATGTTTATGCAGAAAATGTAGATCTCAACAAGTGTTACTGAAATCCAAAAAGAAAATTGGGGGTAACCACGCATTTTTCGAAGATAATTGATGAATACTATTTGTAAAAGGCTTTAAAATACAAAGAAATGTATGGTGTTCTTTCCCAAATTGCAGCTTAATTATCTCGCAAAAATGCATGTTTACCCCCAATTTTTTGTTTGGATACCAAGAGTACTTACTAAGATCTACCATTTCCGGATAGTTTTAAACCGCGCAAAATATCCCTGTATTAATAATCACCACCCATAGGAAATCCGAGTATCTGGAGATGCGCAGAACGTATGCGCAACAACAATAGTAGGCGCCGTCCTTAAGGAGGCTCGGAAGGGTTTTCAGCTGAGCGCGCGCGCGTAAGCCATACACGCAATTCTAAAAGCTGCCCGCGTCAGGTCATGATTCTAAATAGGTCACCAGAAATAAACAAATACCGCTAATTTCGCTCACCTTTCTTCCAATTCCTATACATATAGAATATAAATAGACATATCCTACTCACGAAAACTACGAAAATTGTACACACACGGTTTAAAGGTCACTTAAATCCGTTTGTGTTGGCCTGTAGCTTCACTCGCGCGGGTACTCGAAGGAGCGGGTGAAGCATGCGTAAATGCCGATCTTGTAATCCCCTCATTTTTGCTGATTTTGCAACTTTACTCGTTTATATCTCTGCTTCCGGACGGTGAATGTTTTTCATTTTTTTCATGTTAGCTTAGATTAATTTAAACCGTTTGTCTTTCAAATTTAAAAAAGGTCTGTAGGTGAAAAAAAAAAAAATTACAGACACATTTCAAGAGAACTTATTTTTCTGAAAAATTGACTTACAGATTTTGTTGAAATTTCAGGCGGTAGTAGAATGGCGTACATTTCTCTGGTTTAACACTGTGACAGTATAATATTTCATTAACCTGCAATGGCGTCGAAGATTGAAACGCAAATGGCGTTTTGGAGGATCTTCAAACAAAATGCTCCCTTATGGAGCTAAAGAATGGAACGTAAATTGGATAAACAAGATAGGCGGTGAAAAAAAATATCTGGAATCTTAAAAGCGACGAGTAATGGACTTCGACAACAATATGTCGCTCGTCGAGTCGTAATCAAAGTGAGCTGTAGTTGTTCTAATATTGTACAAGTGTGGTATTTTGTACAAACTGAAATCAAATGGAAAATTCTCTAGTAACTTATGGGTTTAACAAAGACAGAGAAGGAATTGAACAACTTGGATCTGTGATCTCTGTTGTTTGGCTTATTTATATTTGTTTGTACTCAATTCTGCACAGTCTTCCGGTAACAATTGGAAATTTCACTAATTCCTGTTAGTCAAAATTTATTTGAAAGAAAGCTTGTTGCCCATTTTTTGCTTGATAATTCAAGTAAAGGGTTTCATGCTGAACACTGGTGAGAAATTTCTTTAGTTGCGTTTTTGACACGGAGCGTGTTGGCAGCTTGTTTTGTTGCAATTACGTATGGTAATTTGACACGATTGAGTTTCTTGTCTTCACGCACGTAATGAAATAGGAAGGGGTTTTTACCTCTAATAGCAAACATGTTTTTTGTTTCAAAAAATATTTCACTGGAAAAGGTGGTCTTTATGAATTCATCATGTTGTGTAATATGCGAGCTTAACTGGATAGTTTTTATGGCAAAAGTAAAGCATTTTCGTGTCAAAATGAGGTAAGCGTCTTTGTTGTGTTAACTTAATTAAATATAAATATACTATGCAGCTTCGTGAGTTTGTTATTCTCGTCTGCCGTAAACTTGATTTCCACTCTCAAAATTACCTCCAGAACCTACTTTTTGCCTAGAATAGGCTTTTAGAATGATGTTCTTGTCTTCTGTGGCGATACTTGACGATTCGGGAACATTTTGTGAAAAAATATTTATAACGAGTCACACGCGCAACTTGATCGCCCGAAGTTGCCCTATTAACATCCACTTGGCCTTTTGACATTCCATTGAAAAAAAACTCGTAAAATATTCGCAGACTGGTCGATTTCTCCGAAATTTGAAAGGATGATTGCTAACGAATAGAGAAAGATTTTCACAATAACTACAAATTCCTGTGTTAAAGTGCTACTGCGATCAAATTATTATCCCTTTAATTTTTAGGTTTATCACATACAATTCCAGGAAAGATTAAAAATGCCGTTTACCGTTTGGAAATGTCTGCATTGTTTCCGGAGATATTTAATTTTAGAAAATGTGTAAAATATGCAAATGAGAAAACTGATGACGTTACTCACTCAACCCAGTATAAATTCAAGTATATAAATAGAGCTATCTTGCAGCAGAGACTATTGAAACTTGGTAGGCTAATAGTTCTACAGGCAACCCACCTTCGGCTGTAAAGAAATTGGTTCACGTGGCAACTCACTCTTTTCCAGTTCCCTCCAACCTGAATCAATACTTTGCTATCATAAGCTAGAAAAACATTTAACAAGGCCACAAACTCAACCTAACATATTAATATCCTTGCAGGATCATGCAGATGAGGCACCATTGGCAAATATAAAAATAGAATGCCAAAGGTGGCCAGCAAAGCCATTAATATCAGAGAGGTCTGGAACCCAGTAGGTTGCCATGGTAACAAAACTGGTAATTCTCACATTGTGGAGCACATCTTCTAGAATCTTACTACAAAGAATCAAGCATTTCTGATACAAAATAATTGGGATATCTTTTTCTATCATATTTGATCATAATTCGGTTGAGCTTATGGCGTCATTACTTGGCTCATTTGCATATTCAACCAGCTTGAATATCTCTGGAACGAAAAGAGATATTTGAAGGTAGTAAACAGCATCCTTTTTTCTCTTACAGACTGTGTCGTTAAATGGCTTAGAAAGGTAAGATGCGATTTTCGTCATAGTAGCACTTTAAGCATGAGATTTCAACGAAGAGGTAAATGCTACTAAATTTGTTCAGTGCAAATTTGTTGACTGTTGTGCAAATTTTGACAGAGAATATTAAAATATCGACGGATAGATCGTTAAAAAATATTTTTAGCGGTTATTTGAACATAATAATGCTTGAAGAGAAATAATATTTTTTTTAATATTTGAAAGAAAAAAAAATTCGCGGGAATCGGGACGCGGTGAAAGTGAGTTAACAAATTTGCATACGTGCGTTGAATTTTATTTCTCTGACAAATGATTTTGTCATTGTAGTGTAAAATGAAATTTATTTGGGAAGCCAACAATATTTCTTTAACTTCTTGGTTAATCCAATTTATTGCTACGACTTGCTAGTACGAAGATTGTTTACATGAAACTCACGCTTTTTGCGAATTTTGAGTGTCATGAAATTACATCATTTGCGTGACAATATATCCCTTTACTCTAACCCAACAACATTCAGATAGTAACAAACTTCATATTTATTAACCATTTCTTCTGCTTTTGTGCTTGTCAGCATTGTGATTTGCGATAATTCGCAAGTCTGTATTTGTATCTCATGGATGTTCAGATTTTCAATTACATGGCCGCTCAACCTCGCGATTGTGTAAATAGTTCATCCTGAAGTCAAAATAGATACGTTCTCAGGAACCCGACAAAGAAGGCTTCCTGACCCGACAGATGAAATGTAAATATTCAGTTAAATATTACAGCAAAATTAAAAAAAAACCAAAGAGGTTGTTTTACTCTGAAAACGACGAACGATTAACATGCTTTCCCGTAGTTCATTCAGTTGACACAAGGTGATCAAGTGCACCTTTATGGTTTCCTAGCACGTGATCAATTTCTTCCTTTTGACAAAACATCATAAAAGTCAGAGACTGCAGAAATCTTCATCTTTTTACGATTAATTTTCATTAATCTTTCGATGAGAATTCGATTTAGAGCTATATATAAAAAAACTATGTTAATGTTTTCCTTTATCTGAGAAGAAACTAGTGAATTTTACTCAAGACCGTGTTTTTTATCTTTAAACTGAATTTATTACCAAAGCTTAAAAAACTAAAAGACCTCAAAATGGGACAGGATATTACAAAATAATTAAAGATGTGAACGTGTGAGTCAAAGGGCCTCTGCTGGCGCGACATGTGGGTGACCCTAAAATGGTCTTAATGACCCCCCACTTGAAAAAATTAACTGGAACCCTGCAGTTCAATATACCACCCAATTCAGTGCCTTCTGTTTTTGTGTAACACATACCACAGGCAACCCAGTGTACGCTTTTATGGATCGTCTAGCTTTAATATAAAACAACAAAGCCAACTCGTAAGCGAAGCCCTCTCGATTTTCCATTCGCAATCATTTTGAACAACTTGCAGAGCTCTATAAATGTGTAATTTAAATATCTAAACTTTTCCACTTATATGTCTAGGCTTTAATATTTTGCACCCTTGCGATATAATAGATCTTATGTTCCATTTTTGAATGCCTTTGGCTGAAAGTGGACGGCCATGTTGGATTTTCTACTGTACCGCAGATCTCGCGCGGCATTTCTAAGTTGGCCAAATTTGACTCCAAAATTTCCAAGCGTGAAAAGTCCTTTACCGTATCCATCAAATTAACAAATTCATTCATGGCAATAACGGCTTAATGAAACATTTTTGTAGAATTCGTTGGAAACGAGTAAAGAAAGGCTGCCAACATCTTGAGCCAAGCCTCAGTGGAAGTCAATCACGCAACCTAATAAAGTACGTTATAAACCTGTTGGTATAGAAATGTGGATAACTCATACAGTGATAAAAGAGGACGATCTTGCACACAGCAAACTTTGTGTTTGGATGCTGTGGAATCGTTGAGGGGGTTTTTGAAGTCCTTACTCTTTCCAGGAAAAATTGTATTTCCTAGCTGGTTTTTAGCTTCCGGAGAATTGCCTAAGATATCCGTCATTTTTTTTTTTTTTTTTTTTCTCCTTTTTTTTTTTCCTATTCCCTACTCGACAAAATCGAAGAAAATCGGCATTTTTGACACCTTCGGTTTTTCTTTTTTTTTTTTTTTTTGCTACAGTCCCGGAACTTTCAATACATACCATAAAGGGGAACTGGTTTTATTTTAAACCATTAATGCATACCAATTTAAGGCGCCAGGCGAAAAGAGTTTTTTCGCCCTCACTCAGTGAAATAATACGGGGTAGCTTGGCTTGAAAACTGAACCCAATAGCCTAAGGCCGCCCTTAGGATATTGGTCGAAACGACTTTTTTTGGCCCCAAAAGAAGCTCAGTTGAATGGGCCTTGAAAGGGAGCCTCTGGGCCTGTGTCCTCCTGGGTTATTAGTTGAAACGGCTGCGAGCGAAATGGCTTTTTTCACCCCCAAGGAAGTCCAGAAGGTTGGACTCAGGGAGCGAACTAACGCTCTGATCTGAGGCTGCCTAGGAGGGAATTGGACCAAACGGCCCTGAGGGAAACGACTTTTTCCGCCCCAAAAGAGGACCAGATGCGTTGGCTGAGGCTTCCCAGGAGTTTAGGCAAAAAGGGCTACTTGCAAAATAACTTTTTTCGAACCCAAAGGGAGGGAGATACGTTAGCTCGTTCTGCAAACCTAAGGTCCTGAGAGTCCTTGGAGACTGGCCGAAAGGGCTTAAGCAAAAAACCTAAAAATCGAGTTTTACCCAATTTTCACCTGATTTTACATACAATAGGCAGATTTGGTCGTTTTAGGCTGAAAAGTGGATTTTTCAGAAAAAAATCTTTTTATTTTCTTAACCCTTTGGCTACTAGAGATTTGGCCGAAAAACACGTTTTGAAGCTAGTTGAGGCACAGGCGCCCCAAGCTAAAAATACGTGGTGTATGCGACAGTTTGTGTATATAGAGAATTGTATGGGAAAATCACCGATCATAAAAAAAAATGTGTATATAACTATCTCATTTGAAATAAAGTTTTCCTACCTCAAATGTGTGACCAACTTGTCTCTTTTGGCGAGTTTCGAGCCATTCTGACACCGTTTAGTGAAGTCATCCGGAGGGCCGTTGCTGAAATAATGGGACGGCCCAAACACACGTATTTGGAGTGAAGTTTATTGGGCTTTATAGAACTGTTGTTTTTATTGCGATTCGGGACTTTTCCTGTTGAGGAGAAAACGATTTGTGGAGTGAGGTCTGGCCAGCGATGGATGGAGTCACCGGCCTTCCCATTATTTCAGCAACGGCCCTCAGGATGACTTCACTAAGCGGCGTCAGAATGGCTCGAAACTCGCCAAAAGAGACAAGTTGGTCACACATTTGAGGTAGGAAAACTTTATTTCAAATGAGATAGTTATTTACACAATTTTTTTACGATCGGTGATTTTCCCGTACAATTCTCTATATACACAAACTGTCGCATACACCACGTATTTTCAGCTTGGGGCGCCTGTGGTTGAGGGGTTTTTTGGTCACTGTCGTGCTGTTTAAGAGCTAAATCTCCCCACAAAACCGTTCCAGGTTGTACACTCCGCGGCCTTTTCAGCCAGGTGCAAAATAAGTGCTTGCAAAGTTCGGGCATGCGCAGAAAGTTTTTGGGTTTAAAAGTAGCACAACACTGTCGACTTTCACTTTTCGCTTTCTCTCCTTCCCTCTCTTTTCGCTTTCTTTGCCTCATTTTTTTTTTAACCTGCTGGGCATTTGGTAGGCTTTATTTTGGTGGGAAGAGTTTCTGAGAAGCCTTTCATCATCTTAGAATTAGGTGCTCAGAAAGATATACAAAAATTTGGTTTTATCAACGGAGTTGATAATGTAAATTGGCCACCGTACAGAGATTCTAAAAGCTGACGTTTCGAGCGTTAGCCCTTCGTCAGAGCGATTCGCTCTGACGAAGGGCTAACGCTCGAAACGTCAGCTTTTAGAATCTCTGTACGGTGGCCAATTTACATTATCAACTCCGTTGATAAAACCAAATTTTTGTATACTACTTCCCCACCGACGCAGCACCACAGTTTCTTTAGAAACTACCCCTTCGCTCAGAAAGATAGGTGGGTAATGGAGCAAGCTTTTCATGGACATTTTCAGGTCAGTGTTACATGGTTTTTTTGGCCGTTTCTCCAGTTTCCTTGACTGAATTGTGCTCATTCTGGTATAGTTTGAAAGATCTCTTCTCCCTGCACAAGTTAGTGGACAAAGCTGTTCCTGACCGTTAAAAGTGATGACGTCACAAGGGGTAGATGGGACCGTGGATAAAGCTGGACGTATTTTGCCAGATAGTAAGCAAAGGTTTAAGGTGAAATAACTTTGTTCGCCTCTAAAAGGGGACCAGATGGTTGGGGTCGGGTAGCGAAACTAAGGGCTCGATGCTCCCTCGGAGATCACGGGGCTTTGGGCAAAACGACTCTTCTTGTTCAGAAAAAGGAGCCAAGAACTAAGAAGGATGGGCTCATGAGGCAGGCCTATAGGGACCTGAGGTCTCCTAAGAGTTCAAGTGTCCAAACTCCGTTGAAACTACCATAATTTTTAGGTAGTTTTCATTGAATTTTTTATAGACAGTTGCTTAAATTGTCCAGATAAGTTGTGTTAAATAAATTTAAAGTGCTATTATGACCAAAAAAATCAAGTATTTATTTTCTTTGGATTTGAAAACTG
>NC_090896.1:42736699-42741699 GCF_036669925.1 Montipora capricornis
GCAAAAGGCCTGTTGTCTTCTTTAAGAGAGAAACGACAGTCCCCGGGATATGTCCACTGGTGACTTTAAAATGAGAAGATTCCCAATTTGTATTTCGCAGTATAGTAAATCTGCCATCGATATGGTAAGTACTGTGCGTATTGATTGAAATACATGACGGTCGCGCATGGGCGTTTTCTCAGTAGACGATTGCCCTACTTTACTACCAGGACTAAAATTATCGTGTTGTGGCATTTTTTGTTTAGTTTCCTCAAAAGTATCTATTTTGACTTCAGGGTTGCCTATTTACACAGTGAGGTAGAGTGGCCAATCAAAGCAGAGTTTGTAATCAGTTGGAAATCTAAACATCTATGAGACGCAAAAACAAACTTGTGAACACGTAAACCTGAAGTATCGCAAATCATAATGCTGACAAACACAAAAGCGAAAGAAATGGGTCATAAATATAAAGTTTTGACTCTTTGAACAAGTTTGGCGAAGGAAAAAATATTCCATCAGTTATCCTTTACTAAAAGGACCCCCTTTGATACCAGTGCTTTTTTACTCTGAAGGGGTTATCCTGTAAAATAATAATAATAATAATAATAATAATAATAATAATAATAATAACCGTACCACACATAATGTGCAGCTGTTCTGCAATCGCACAAACGCTGTACACCGCGCGTCATGACCGCATGCTCCGTGTAGTGTGCTATGCGATCTTAAAGACACTTGGAATCACCAATAACGAAGAAGACGAAGAAGACAAAACGATATCTTGGTATAGAGAACTACAACCCAAATGCTGTGTCGAGACTAAAGAAGTAAAGGTATTATGGAACATTCCCCTACACCTAGAAGTCGTTCCGAAGGACGGTGCAAACAAACCTGACATCGCTATATGCAACTAGAAAGAACGTCAGTGGCTTTGATTTAAAGGTACTGTATGTAACATCGGAGAGAGTCAAGAACGAGACAAATTGAAAACAGAGAAATATGCTGATTTAAGGGCAAGCTTAAAGAGATTGTATCCCGGTTATAATGTTAAAACTATAAAAATTTCCAAAACTCAGAGCACAATTATTGCAGTTAATTGTGCTCTGAGTTTTGGAAATTTTTGTAGTTTTAATTATGGTTCCAGAGCAGGAAAACAATATTTTTGGTTTTTGGTTATAATGTTATTCAAGTAAATTTAGTGTTTGATTTTCTGTCGGGGTACCATAAAGAACTGATTCACAAGTTAAACAATGTAGGACTCTCTGATAGTATGAACGTGATTAGAAAATGTCAAAAATGGGTAATCGCACAAAACTGTGAAATAGTGAAAGCTTTTCATAGCCGTCTAGAAGTCTATTTGAAACACGATAGGAAATTGGCCAGACTATTGTAATCCGCAGTTTCACTAGGATCCGCACTTGTAAACAAAGTGAAAGTTTGAAATAAGCATCAAGATAATAATAATAATTCTAATAACAATAACAACAATATTAATAATATTATTATTATTATTGTTATTATTATTGTTGTTGTTATTGTATAAACAGGATAACCCCCAAAAGCGCTTGTAATCCATGCATTCTTTGCAAAACTTCTCATTTTCAAAGCATCATTGCTCTGAGATTTTTTACATTTTTTATATGATTTTTTATCTATTTATTATTAATTTTCAATAGTGTTTACAGTACACACTACTTACAATATTACAAATCACGACGCCACTGATAATGTTACCAGAAATAAGAGTATGAACAATACTAACTGGCCGCATAATACAGGTGGCCGCTTAAAACAGGATCACTAAAAATACTCACTGGGCGTGGTCTTATGTCAGTTTTAATGGCGTATCATACAAATACACTTAATGCAACAATAGAACAATCAACACCCTTTCAAGCGAACTACTAGCTTTAAGCAAAGTTCAGTGCCAACTTGTAACTTAATAATAAACGTAACATCGTCTAATCTTCTACGGTATACAAATACTGTACTGTATTTCTATGACTTACAGTTCACAACAAAATATCTGATTCCGTCATTTCATAGTTGTTCAACGGTATAAATAACGGAAATGTTGCTAATTAAAAGTAGCACAATATACAACAAAACTGTTCAAGTTAAAGTACTAATAGGGTAGGAATTAGGAAGTCTTAAAAAAGTAGGACATGTACGTCTGGCACTTCGGCACTTAAAACGTTTGTTTGCAGAGCAAGTCGTTCCTTTTTTACAGCCAAATTATTGGCGGACCGTGGTTTTGTAAAACTACCCCGACTGTTGACTTATAATCTAATGTGGCTCACTTGGAAAGTTCTTTCTACAACTAAAATATGACAAAAGAACTTCTTCACGTCTATTCGTATATCCGTCGATGAGATGTACGCATTGAAACTAGAGCCGTAAAATAAGGAAGACTCGATTGTTGTGGCAGTTGTTAGCCCAAAATTACGGAAATTTAGTGTTACACCGAGAGTTACAAGATCTGGACGTGGCAAAACCGCTTCGAAGCCATATTCTCACCCCAATGAATCGAAATGATGGACGATTTATGAAGTGATTGGATATGTACCTAAGTTGTTGGCATTGTAGCTGACCAAATTTTTGAAACGGCCTACAAACAAAGGGAAAGTTACGATAAAGGGCAAGCGAGTTAACAGATGTGGAAGTTATGGCCTGGAAATCCCTTGCGAGTATAGAATTGAAGGCGGTTCATTCTCCAACACATGGCTAAACAACAAGCTAATTGAACAGGAATTTCTAGCTGAAGAGTGAAGCATATCTTCAAAACGATATTTTTTTTTGCGTTTGTGATTTTGTACTGTACTTAACCACATTGCGGACATCTGCAAAGCGTTAACGATAATAAAGAGCCGATTGCCAGTTTACAGTAGCTTTGCAAATGATATTTCTTTATAGTGATGATGGATTGCAGTTTAAACACAATAAAACACCACATAAAATGACATACGGCTTAGTTTCCGTTCAGGGGTGGCCGCTTAATACAGGTAAAAATAACAAAGAAAGACAAACATAGAACTGCTACAGGTTGGCCTCGGCCGCTTAAATCGGGACTTTGAAAACTGGCCGCTTGATAGAGGACGAGCGCTCAATACAACCCCCAACCCCCTCAAATTCTTGCAATATACCCTTCTGGATGAAAATTGTCGGAGCTCAAAATATTGGACAGTGAAATTATCGATTTGATAGACGAAACGAAAATAGAAGAAGACGTGCGCAATAGCCGTGATTTCGCCAGCGATATTCAACAGGGACCGCGCAGAGGGATGGGCTGGGGGGGGGGGGGGGGGAATGGGCTTTAGACCCCCCACTTTTTTGCAAGAATAAAAATGAATTAAACAAAAAATAATTTAACAAAAGTAACGGAGTGAAAAATAGCAAAAAATCGTTAAGTTGAAAGTGACCAGAGTTACTGGCAAAGACAAACAGGCAGATAAATAGACAGAATGAAGCATTAATCGTTACAATTGTAAATATTTTTTGGCTTCTAACCTAGCAGAGTAAACGTCCTTTAAATGGCTTCTTTTTCCTGCGGACCTCTCAGGAAAACTCATTGTTTCGTAATTGGTCAATTTCACCTATGTTGTGTCATTTGTTGATCTCGTGCGCATAATTCAAAGACATTTGTCGGTAACGGAACGTGTTACGTTCTTCTCCGAAAGAACAGTCTACCTGTTTCGGTAGTAAATGGTGCACTTTCTGCAATGGACCTCATCCAACTATCAAATGTTCTGTTGTTACCGATCCAGAATTCAGAAAGAAAATTTTACGTCAAAAGGGAAAATGTTTTGGTTGTCTGAGGAGCGGTCATGTGAGTCGAGATTGTCAAAAAAGGTGTCATCGTTGTAGTGGGAAACATCACGTGGCTTTGTGCAGCGTTCAACACTATCTAGAGTATTCAATCACGACCAGAAGGGCTAGTAATGGCAATCGAGAACAAACTGTGAGTACAAACTTGTATTTTACTCAAGACGTTAATAACAAGTGAATCTTGTTACAAACGGCCAGAGCAAACGTCAGAAGTCCTCATGGAGGAAACTCTTACAATGTGAGAATCCTTTTTGATTCATGTTCCCAAAAGTCTTATATAAGCGCACGGTTAAGGAGCAAATAGAGCTTACCACCAATTGGAAGCGATACCATTCTAATACAACATCGTTCAGTTTGCATTGGAATGTCAAGACAACTTGACAGTGTTCATTAATGCCTATAAAGTTGAGTTGATCTGTGGTCCTATCACAAACCAGACCATTGAAATTGCACAGCAGTGTTACCCACATCTGAAAGGCTTACCTCTGGCTGATCACTCACGAAGTGATGACGATCTAGAAATTGATGTCATTATTAGAGCAGATCATTACTGGTCTGTGGTTCAGAATCACGTGGTAAAGGGGGAGCTCCATGGACCAGTGGCAATTCGCACAAGATTAGGATATGTATTTCGTGGTCCTGTGAACGCGGCAAGTGCGAATATACAATAATCAACTGTTAACGTGTCCCATGTTATGAAAACTGAATGTCAAGCCATTGAAGGAATCTTAGTTTCAGATGATTTCTTACTAAAAGAGGAGCTAAGTAAGTTGAAGTTGAAGTTGCGGTTCACTGAAATGATCAAAAGAGCAAAGAATCTTTGTCTTAGGAACCGGAGCTGTCTTGAAAGGCCACTCCTACATTGACCGAGACTAACATTAATGAGGAAGAAGATTGAACAGTGTCAAATTCAAACAACACTGTGAGCGAAGAAACCGTTGTCAAAGTAATGGGAGTTCAATGGGGTCGGATGGGAGATAATTTCCAGTATGATATTGCTACCTTTTCTGGACTAGCCTTAGAGGAAACTCTCACTAAGCGGACATTATTGAGCAGCACTGCTCCATTCTATGATCCATTAGGCTTGCTGTCACCAGTTATCTTACCCTTAAAGTTTAAAGTGCATGTTCCAAGAAATTCGTCATTGAAAACTTGGTTGGGATGAAGCTTTGCCGGAAGGTCTCGCGTCGCGCTGG
>NC_090896.1:42746699-42764199 GCF_036669925.1 Montipora capricornis
AGAAAAGGGTCTTCTTATTGTTCCAGGATTAAGAAGCACATATATACTTTTTAAAATTTCTTTGATGATTATGAGTCTGTATGCCTCAAGTATTGTGCAATAAAGGTACCTTTTCGCTCGAGTGACTCTTTGAACGTCGGTGTCTAAGCATCATATTGGACAGTTGACTGAGCTGACGACCGACATTTAATTCCACTGAGACCCAGTGTTTGATGTAAGACCAGTTTGTTTCTCTCTACATGGATGTGTAGGGTGACATTCTTGACTAAGGCATGTTTGGCATCATGCAGACGTACATACCAGCCCCCGTGCCTTTCTCTGCTATACATCCCGCCCAGAGTAAAAAAGATTTCAGTGAAAACTATCGCTCACCTCCCGCCCTCTTCCGCATTTTTTCGCGTCCCGCTTCTTTCCCTCTCCCCTACCGTCTCCCGTACCCCTCCCCCCTGTCCCAACCTCTACTTTTCTCTATTTCCAGCGTATACCTTTCGGCAGCATTCCACTTACTCATGGTAATTACCCGTAATGAAATTTTTATACCGCAACTCTCGATAAAGTGATCAAGTGAGCTTTACATGCATAAAATAGAACAGAAAAGTTATTGGAAAAAATATCTAGTAATAGTTGACACAACAGCTGCCCCCGCTGCGAAGAGTTTTTTTATCACAAAGGCTCGTCTTTCCATTTCAGTAATCGAAAACCTTTCCGTATACCATGGTAATTCAAAAAATATTGTACGACATTAATCCAATCACTAAAATATTTCACCCGTGAAAACAACTTACTTACGGGCATTTGGTAATAAAACGTCATCAATCCTATTTAATCCTGCGCGCCTATCTCTGTCAAACCGAAATCCACTGTGGCATACAAACTATATGCGGTTGTTTTAAGGGTGTCGGGAAAAAAGTCGAGACAGAAAAAATTGAGCGCAAAATTTGAATGGCCCTTACTGGGCTCCGTACAAAGTCGAGAAAAATGTTGGTCACAAACCGAGCAAAAAGTCGAGAAAAAAGTCGGGAAAAAAGTCGGGAAAAAAGTCGAGAAAGAAGTCGAGAAAAAAGTCGGGAAAAAAGTCGAGAAAAAAGTCGAGAAAAAAGTCGGGAAAAAAGTCGAGAAAGAAGTCGAGAAAAAAGTCGGGAAAAAAGTCGAGAAAGAAGTCGAGAAAAAAGTCGGGAAAAAAGTCGAGAAAAAAGTTGGGAAAAAAGTCGAGAAAAAAGTCGAGAAAAAAGTCGAGAAAAAAGTCGAGAAAAAAGTCGGGAAAAAAGTCGAGAAAAAAGTCGGGAAAAAAGTCGAGAAAAAAGTCGGAAAAAAAGTCGAGCAAAAAGTCGGGAAAAAAGTCGGGAAAAAAACTTAAAGGCGAGAAAAAAGTCGAGACAGAAAAAATTGAGCGCAAAATTTGAATGGCCCTTACTGGGCTCCGTATGGTTGGTACAGAACCTTTTATCAGCCGTTTTTTCAATTCAATAGCCTCTCCAGTTGCATCCTTTAAAGTCACCGGCTTGTGTTCGAAACAACTATCGTCAAAGTGAGCGGAACACAGGCATGACGACTTCTTCGGCACGAAATCTTTCCGATTTATCCGCACAAATCGCGTCCATTTCTGCCGCAAACTTTCCTCCTTGGGAAAGTAATGCATGGAAATTCCAGGCTTCCGGTTTTGTTGGAGCAATTGACTGTATTGGGGCCACCGGCCGCGCAATAATTCTTTGCTCCCTTCTTTGCTCTCTTGTCCGTCATGACACTATCGTCTTCAGAACCACCAAATACGTCACTTCCTGTGTAAGATGAGCGTTTTGACCGCGCACTAAATGGACCCATTTTAGATTGCGAAATCCAAACTTTGAGGTTCAAAAAATACGACAAGAAAGTGCTTTTAATCGGTTAAAACTGTTTAGCTGTGTTCAGTAAGACATAAGCAAGCAAACAGGGCAAAATTATTTTTTACTTCATAGGCACTTTAAAGCAATCCATTTTTAAGTTTTATACTTATGGAACTCGATAACTGAGGAATAAAACTCAACAGCTATTACACCCTCGAACATCTGCTTCCCTAATTTTCCGGTTAAACATAAAACGTTAGTGGTGTATTGGTATATTTGTTAATTTAAACACAGGCAAATTATTTCTTAACTTTCAGAAACTAACCTGCCGCTACCGAGATGCAACTTGTTTTGCCTAGCATACACTTTTCTCAACAGCAATGGTGAATTGGTTCTTTTCTGATTTTAAAGCAATCCATTTTCAAGTTTTATACTTATGGAACTCGATAACTGAAGAATAAAACTCAACAGCTATTACACCTTCGAACATCTGCTTCCCTAATTCTCCGGTTAAACATGAAACGTTAGTGATGTATTGGTGTATTTGTTAATTTAAACACAGGCAAATTATTTCTTAACTTTCAGGCTGCCGACACGCAACTTGTTTTGCCTGGCATACACTTTTCTCAACAGCAACGATGAATTCAGTAAATTGGTTCTTTTCTGATTTTAAAGCAAACCATTTTTAAGTTTTATACTTATGGAACTCGATAACTGAGGAATAAAACTCAACAGCTATTACACCTTCGAACATAATTCTCCGGTTAAACATGAAGCGTTAGTGATGTATTGGTATATTTGTTAATTTAAACACAGGCAAATTATTTTGTCAGTTAACTTTTAGGCTAAGGCTACCGAGATGCAACTTGTTTTGCCTGGCATACACTTTTCTCAACAGCAACGGTGAATTGGTTCTTTTCTGATTTTAAAGCAATCCATTTTTAAGTTTTATACTTATGGAACTCGATAACTGAGGAATAAAACTCAACAGCTATTACACCTTCGAACATCTGCTTCCCTAATTCTCCGGTTAAACATGAAACGTTAGTGATGTATTGGTATATTTGTTAATTTAAACACAGGCAAATTCCAGGGGGCAAATTATTTTGTAAGTTAACTTTCAGGCTACCGAGATGCAACTTGTTTTGCCTGGCATACACTTTTCTCAACAGCAACGGTGAATTGGTTCTTTTCTGATTTTGAAGCAATCCATTTTTAAGTTTTATACTTATGGAACTCGATAACTGAGGAATAAAACTCAACAGCTATTACACCTTCGAACATCTGCTTCCCTAATTCTCCGGTTAAACATGAAACGTTAGTGATGTTTTGGTGTATTTGTTAATTTAAGTAATGGTCCGGCTAAGAAGCAGGCAGAAAAACAATAGCCCGCGGCAATAGCGTCGGTTAGTTAAAATGTGCCAACATTTTTAATCAAATTAAGTTCGGCTGTTCCCATTGGTGTAAGCAGCTAAAAGCGCGAAATTTGAATTTCAATGAAAAATGTAATCGACTTGCCGTCTAAAAAATTAGATTCTGTTTCGTAGAACAAATCATTATGCCTTCAAAAACTATGTTTGTAAATATCGTCAAGATTCTATGCGCCATTTGCCGATTGGCGAATGGCGCATAGAACAATGCCCAAATTTGGCCGAGAGACAGAGATCAAGGGCATGGGGAAGAAGAAATCCAAAAAAGGCTTTTTTTTCATTTTTTTCTCATCTTTTTTCGACATTTTCCGATATTAGCCAATCAGATGCCTCGATTGGAGCAGCAGCTTCTAAGTACTTTTGCCGCTGGGCTGCCTGCTTCTTAGCCGGACCATTACTTAAACACAGGCAAATTATTTTGCTAGTTAACTTTCAGGCTACCGAGATGCAACTTGTTTTGCCTGGCATACACTTTTCTCAACAGCAACGGTGAATTGGTTCTTTTCTGATTTTAAAGCAATCCATTTTTAAGTTTTATACTTATGAAACTCGATAACTGAGGAACTGGGAAATTTAGAATGCCCAAGAATGTAGCTGTGTAAAATTTCACTCCGGGCTAATTGATTTCCCATTATGTCACAGGGTGGCACATTCAATGTTAATCACAGACTTATCAATTTCCTAGCTGCTATCATGATATCCTGATATCATGAAATTGAACCTAACAGCAATTATTTTACCTCAACGTTTGAGCGTGAGCCTGTATACCGGGAAGGCTTCCAGCACCAAATTCCCCCACGTCAACATTGTTTACTGCCTCCATAACTCGTTTGAAAACATGAATACAGAAATCCATGACATTCAGACGAAGACTGCTCAATTAATCCCCCCACAGAGGCCAACCAAAGTTATTCCGTAAGCTTCGTCCACGTTTTTACCAGAATTTCGGACGGCGAGTCTAATCTGCAGGTCGCAGGTCGCAGTTGACAGGTTGCAGGTCATTGTTTAACCAATACAGAAAGTATCCTAAACATTCTTAAAAGCTAACCTTACGCCTAATTAGGCCTAAACAAAAGTTTTTAGGCCTAAGGTTAGCTTTTAAGAATGTTTAGGATACTTTCTGTATTGGTGAAACAATGACTGCAACCTGTGACCTGCGACCTGCGATCTGCAGATTAGACCCGCCGAATTTCGGAGCGTGATCACCATTTTCCCGCAAAAAATTACCGACTTGAAGGCGACAAATCTCTCTTCGAAAGAGCTGAAAAACTTTCCTTCGACAAATTGGCTAACATTTTACCCTGGATGCCAGAGGTCTTCTCGCTCACCAGCGGCGAGGAGCGTCGAAGTAGTGCTGGTCGGCGAGAGACGACGGCGACCTGTACCATTTTTGCCCGGGAGAGAGAGTTAATCCATAAATCCTATAGAACGAAAAATGGTTCTGTGTCCCAGCACTAACCGCCACTGTCGATACGCGCAAACGAACTGAAATAGATTTGTGTTCCCCACAAAATTCATCTCGCCCCTAAATTTGGTGATTCAATAAAAAATTAACTACTTCTTTCTGCTTAACGTAAGTTCACAGTACAATCTGATCGATCCTGAATGCTTTAACACTTTTCTGAATACGAAACGCCTTTTGTGTTATGTTTATAGCCTTTGTTGATCTACACCGTCAGGAGACGTCCAGCCGAGAATTCCTGAGTCTGCTTTAGCTCCTCATGGATATCGAGGCATTATACTCGCTGTGTAGGTTTTTTCCCTTCTTTTAATTTTAAGGACATTTACACTGACTTGATACTTTCAAACAACATTCTTGCGGCCGGATCTTAGGATCCTTTTTTGCCTGTCATAAAGCAGTTGTTAAGTGTCAACCTCGGTTATGGAACGATAAGAGGGGCTCCTCAGGAAACAGTCTGAGTGCGGAAAAAATGCGTATGCAAAAAGTGCGGAAAATATCTTAGTTCAAATTCCTGACCACTGAACCACACTTGATGACGGACTCATGCGAGCTACGCCATGAAACTTGGTTCAAATGACAACTGTCCGTCTATAGGACGTTTTCAACAAACCTCTAGATACACCAATAACAACACAGAAATGTCAGTACGGCTTCTGGTAGACGAACAAAAGAAGCTAATGAGAGATGTTTTTGTTTTCGTCCACCAGCATGGCATCAATGACTTAACGTGAACCCTCGTCTACTGTTAGGATTTAAGAGGCAAATTCAGCATGTTTTGTAAGGGACTTAGAAAATAAGCCGCTAGGCCCGTTACGCAGTCAAACAGAAACCAACTTTTAAAATATATTGCTTATAATTACGGACGATGATGCCAAAGTCAATTTTTTCGGCGACAAAGTTATTGTCCGGTAGTCACTTTTTTAATCATTTTTCAACAGTCCATTTCAATTCGTATTTTCGACAACTATACAAGTCATTTAAACACAATGGATAAATTTTATTTAAGTACCATTTATCACGATTTCTTTCTCTGATTGTAATCTTTTGAGATCTATCTAAAATAATGGTGAAATTTGTCTTCAACGATCTATCCCACATCATCCAATAGCAATTAATTTCGTTCAGTGTAAAATCCTTGTCTTTTATTCACAATTTACATCCACTGATCGTGAGTTCTTAAATACACCTTGACTTCCCCGCTTTTCTTTATACCCACTTTTGGTAAATATCTGAAAAGCGGAACTGACTGGAAAGAAAGGAGAAGACTAAAGTGACTCTTCGATCATTCTATTCCATACTGTAGAACCTAATTTCAAGCTACTTTTCAATAATGTATCAGAAAAGATTTCTCCCCCAAGTTGAAGCAAGATCCAACTCTCTTCCCATTTGTTCCCATGAGAACTTAAACTTTGTTTTCGTCCCTCTTTTTTTCAGGAATTAATGATCTTGGAGAAATTTAGCTTTAGGTAAAGTCAGTATTTCTTGAACAGTTATGTAGCAAGACCAAGTTATTGCAAAAGTGATATATGTATCGCACACTCATTCTAATTTCCCGCTTTACCATCATTATAGATCTAAATTAATGGAAACGCAAAAAGGCTTTGGATCACCTCAAAAATGCAAAAGTACCGACGCTGAACGTGATATTTAAATTGAAGTAAAGTGTGGAATATGGCAACAATAGATGAAATACTGAGTTGAATACTTCACCTTGCTGGTGGAGATCGTTTCTCCTTCTTTTTCTTCAGTACTGGTTTACTTTTTAGTCTTTATTTGTAGTCATTACTGCTGATATTCCCCGAGCACTTCCCCTTGGCCATGGTGTATGCTATCATTGCTATAGAAACGACGACTATACTTCAACCACATCACCTGTATCTGATTGGTTAAATTTAAAAAAAGGAAAAATGACTAGCGAATTGAAAGCGACAAGAAAACAGTCAAAACCATTTCTTTATTTTTTGTCGAGATGTGTGCGGGGACGCACCGTCAAAAAACATAGACCGCAGCTAAGAATTTTACAATGCAACCAAGTAAAGAAACGTATATGACATTGAAACGGGCAAAAAAAATTGTTTGTGGAAGCAAAAAATATTAGCGAGCTTTAAGCGTTATTTTTTTTCTTTGTTTCTGAATTTTCAATGTCAATACATTGTTTATTCGTCATATTCAACCATTGCAGTTTAAAAGAATACTAACGCTGCCTTTGCCATTTCGCGACAATTTTTTGGGAAATAACCTTGTTTATAAGGGGTACTCAAAAACTCGCGACCTTTGAGATCAAGTTATATTTTTTACAGGAAAGCTTACTTTTCTTAGCTTTAAAATAAGGTATTCTTTAAGCATAAAGGCAAATTCTTTTATGGGAAAAACAATTTTGAAAATGCTTTTTTTCTTTTTTCGCGAGAAACTTGTAAGGAAAATAGATGACTATTTAGACCCCTACAAAAGAATGCTGCCTTCAAGGTTAAATTATTAATCTCTTTCAGTTTTGTAAAGTAATGAGTTTTTTTAGCAGTTATTAAAAATTTACAGATGAATAGTGAAACAAAACTAAAATGGATCCTATGAGTTGATGACAATTACGTCGTTTGAAATTGTTTTAGGTGATTTTTGGTCTACAAGGCGTTCTGGAATAATTTTTCGCTAACGGAGAAAACGGGTACTTATGTACAAAAATTTGAAAGGAATCGGACTTAACAAGCATTATTGATACATATTTGAACTACTGTAATTGGAGCCCACACCTGTCGTCTAAAATGATGGTGAGCTTTGTTTTCAACGATCGGTTCCACATCATCCAAGTATAGCAAATCAACTTTGCTCAGTGCACGTATAGAATCCTTGTCATTTATTTACAATTTACATCCAATGTTCGTGCGTTCTTTAATACACCTTGACTTCCCCGCTTTTCTTTAATACCCGATATTTAACAATTATTCGCCTCAGGCTCAGTGATTATCGGTGAATGTTCACCGAGACGAAGTCGAGGTGAATATTCACCGATAATCACTGAGCCTGAGGCGAATAATTGTTTTAGTATAAATACAAAGGTGATTATTTCAAAAAAGAGAAAAAAAAAACATTTCAACGCGAAATCATCTTCACCGCTTACAGTGGCAAAACGACTAATGGAAGCCATTTTGTCCGTCGAGGTGATTATCGGCTGATAATCCGAGATAGCGAGCCAATGAGAGCGCGCGATTTTGTATAATCACCCGTATATTGATACTAATGATGAATATTTGAAAAACAGAAAACTGGAAAGAGAAGAGAAGACTAAAGTGACTATTCGGTCATTCCATTCCATACTGCAGAACCTAATTCCAAGCTACTTTTCAATAATATGTATCAGAAAAGATTTCTCCCCCAAGTTGAAGCAAGATCCAACTCTCTTCCCATTTGTTCCCATGAGAACTTTCTGGCCGACTCTCTGGCTTTCTTTCTGGGCCCCTTTTCTGGACCCATTTCTACCTCCTCTCAAATGTTTGGGAATTATAAAGTAGAAAAAAATGTATATTAAAAAGAAGAAGAAGAAGAATAAGTATCATAGGGGTAGATGTAGTTATCGGACAAATCGCTATGCAGATTTATCATACAGACCGTCTACCAAGCAACTAATGTGATTTACAGCTCGGGGTACTGACCGGACGGTCACCCATTCAAGTAGTATTAACCCCGTCCAACACGACTTGACTTCTTTCAAGGGCACCCTATACTACGAGCAAATTAAGCCAAAAGCCTTTGAGAGACACTTCAAAGGCTCCTGGTAATGTATAAAGACTGTTTGAAGATATGTTTTTATGACCTAGAAGAATTTGATTTGTTCATGAGTTTTATAGAATGAAATCTTTATTTCAAAAAATTGCTAGCTGTACGTTACCATCTAAGAACTTCCAACCGAAATGTTTGCTCATCCAAAACTGCTACGTGACCTTTTTAAGTGACAAAAATTGCAAATATCCCTTCAGGAAACGTAAGGGATTACTTTTACCAGGGGCACCCAACGTCAATTTTCGGAAAATATCTGTTCGGAAGACGATTTGAGATCTAGAATTTTCGGAACATTTGTTTTAAAATTCCTTGCTTGTCTGCCTGTCCTAGGATTTTCGAACATCCAAAACATGGTACAATTGCCCATTTTAAACGGATTTTTATCCTAAATGTAGTGAAGAAATCTGTAGCTGTCTGGAAACATAGAACGAAATTCTTAGACCAGTTTGACTCTCCCGAACACGTTTCATGTTTCATTTTTCATGTTTCATGGACAGGTGACCTTTTATATCACAAACGCGTGACATGTGATTTGCCCTGTACATTTCCGTTATAGGTCAAGTTTCTTTTATATGATGTGTGAAACTAGACAGACAGATGTTTCAAATTGGTAGCCATAACAACATTTTCTGGTCGCAAGGTCCTTTTAGCTCGGACAGCTCTCTTTTCCAATCTCCTCAGTGACGTTATCGAAAACGTGTAATTCAATACTCGTCAAAGGGATCGTAGTCTTATTACAAAGTAAATACCAAAACTGCTAGAACTTCTGGGGTAGTTAAGCATGAAATAGTGCAGGTCAGTACACCTATTGATAAACCTAATCTGTTCAATGCGTTCTTCCCCCCACCTGATCTTATTTGGCAGCGCAACCGATCGCCTACCCAGACTCAACTATAGCTATGAATTCGTTGTCCGAGTTACGCCTCACTCGAATACAATTACTGAAAATGTTGATGTGCGATACAAGACATCTAATTGACGAAAACGAACGCTGGATACAGTATATTACCGCCAATTCATTCAATGGATTTCAGATTAGTGCAGTTAAGCTTCATTTCCGTACGTGGTGCACGTGTACGTGATGCGTGATGGCCGGCCAAAAAAATCTGGGTGATGCGTGATAGATAGTTCCTTCCCAACATGGAACCACCGTGAGTAACAATGTCAATACAGTCGCACCTGTGTCATGATAACTGCTCAGTATTGAATGGCCAGTTTTGAAAGTCCCGATCAGTTTCACTCATACAAACGCTTAATTTATTATCTGTGTTAATTAGGCTGTCACCTCTATTCAAGCGGCCGGCCGCGGCCACCCTGAAGCAGTCAGTCATTCAGTTATTTTTACCCTGTATTAATCGGTCACCCTTGAAAGGAGGCTAAGCCATATATCATTTTATGCGGTATTTTATTGTTTTTAAAGTGCGATCTGTCATATGAAGGACAACTTGTACAAAAGCTACTGTAAGCTCAAAATCGGCCTTTTAGTTTTCACATTACTTTACCGCGCCACGTTGCAAAGTTCGTTGTGAAATTGGATACTACGTTACGAAGTAGCCTGTTACACGGAGAATTAGACAAAGAAATGTCGGACTTTGAAATGAACTTCCCAACTTCTGCCAGATGGAACTTGGCAACTTCACCGCAGGGACGGATCTAGGATAAATAATGATTGGTTTCCAAAACAACAAAAAGTTTGCTCCGGGTGCATGCTCCCCGGGAAACTTTTTGGATTTTAACCCTCCAAAGTCCCCTTTCCAGTGTTTCTGACCGATTTCCGTAAAACGCAGAAAACCAGTATGTATCCGCCCCTGCACCGAATGAGCCCTTGCTGTCCGAGGTTCGTGACATTGTAACAAGTGAGGATTCACCACCATGTAAAATTATAGCGCCGTAGAGAAAGACAAATGTAACTAATTCTTGTCCATCGGTTTGTACGTACAGTTGGCGAGAACTGACTACAGACATAAAAAGCATTAACTACGGATGATTTTTTCGCCCTATGTGAAGGAATCCAGGAGGTCCACGGCGGATTCCAGATCCCAGCCCGTAAACTCTGGATCCCGTATCCTGGATCACGGATTCCAAACCTAAGGATTCCATTAAATCGGCCGAAATGGGTTGTGATGGGTCGTGGATTCCATCGACAGCTGGTGATTCTGGATTCTATACAATGGATTCCGGATTCCACGCTCTGTATTCTGGATCCAAAGCCCGGTGTAACATTTGCTGGATTCCGGATTCCGTCACATCGGGCGTTTTTTTTTTTTCTAACACGGAGTTTTGTAAAGAATAGAGGCCAAGTATGAAGGGGCAATAATTATGAAATGATAGAATGAGATATTTTGTTGTGAGCTGTAAGTCATAGAAATACAGTGCCCATGCTATATACCGTAGAAGAGCAGAGGTCAATTTCAAGTACACAGTACTTTTACACAATAGTGTTTACCTAATTAAAACATAAGTTGGTAACTTTGTTTGAAGTATTGATCGCTTGAAAAAGTATTGATTGTCTTATTGTTTCCTTGCACGAAGTGTTTTTGGGGGCGCCCTTAAAAAATCATGCATGACTTAGAAGCGTAAAACTCAGGTTCAGAGCTGGAGTTTTTAGTGCATCATTTTCAAATGGTCTGGATAAAAGCAGACAAACTAGTATTCGTTGCCCACGCGTGCAGTATCGATCTTATTTTGTCCATATCTGGCCATAAAATTGGTGTCCAAAAATCTCCAGCTTTGTTCCAAGGAAAAGAGTTGCAGTTACACGTTTCTTGGTCATGTGCTTCTGACAAAGCCCAGTGAGTATTTTTAGTGGGTCAGTTCATCAAGTCCCGAGGGTGGCCATTATATACAGGTTCGGCTGTACTCCTTATTCATTTTCGTGGAGGGTTTAAGAAACAACGACGGCTACGGCAACAGCAACGGCAAAAAGCAGTAATATTATTGGTTAAAAGAGGAAAAAATGATCGTGCTGCACGTGCAGTACGCATTTTTGTACATTTCTTCCATACTCGTCAAAACAAAAACGTAAAATGACCAATTTTCAGGTTTGATAACAACATGGGCAAACAACAGTGAATCTTTCCTTCTATTTCTTTGCCTCAAATCTGTAAGTATTAATCTGGTTATAGCATACTTCGCCCATATTCTACAACATAAACAAAATGGAAACATCGTGAAACACTGAGGACAGCTCAAACTACTATTTTGAAGTGACGTTTTCGTTGCCGTAGCCGTCGTGGTTTCTTAAACCCCCTATTCCACTTTCACCCCCCCCCCCCCGGGGGGGGATTACCATATCAAAAGGATGGTGGTGCTCGTCGAAAATTTTGAAAAGAACCCTTAAGAAGTAACCAAGATCCTGTCTTGTGGGCGTGGCATGAATTATTTTTCACCCCTAAGAGGTACCATGTTCTAAAACAACCAATTTTGATACTTTCATACTTTTAAAGGACAGTGCCTGCTATTGTTCTTAAGCATACGTTCTGCGAATCTCGAGATACTCGGGTTTCCTATTGGTGATGGTTACTAATACAGGGACGTTTTTGCGCGGTTTAAAACTATCCGGAGAAAGTAGATCTTAGTAGGTACTCTTGGTATTGGGGTTAGTCGTGCATTTTTGAGACATAATGAAGCTTCAATTTGAGAAAGAACGCTATACATTGCTTTGTATTTTTTTTTATTTTTGTAAAAATGATTGCTTCGAAAACCTCCCACTCTAGCGTAAAGTTTATGAAAGTATTGTTATAAATTTTATCTCTTTTAAAGAAGGTATTCAGAATAACGAAACAGCACAGGTAGCCCAAGCAAGAGTAGAAATATAAGGAGTTGTATGGTCAAAACGGAAACGGTTTTTCTCAAAATTCAAAAAAATGTTTACGATTTAAAATAAAATAGCTAACCTTGCTTCAATCTTGTGTTTCTTTGTCTCTGGTACAGTTTTTGGGTCGATTTAAGAGCGATTTAGGTGGCTGTTGGCTCCTGCTCTTTTCGCTTGTTATAATCTATTCCAAGGTTGGGCACCGAGACGAAGCCGCCGAAGGAAAACTGCCATAAATTCGCCCCTAAGTCTTCGATCGCCTCGAAATTCCACGTAGATCACGAAAAGATACCTCCACTGCCCATTCGTATTCTTCATTCGGGCCGCTTGTACACTGAGAAGAAATTAAGGGCCGCCAAACTCTGGAACTATTTGCTTCGAAAGTCATCGAATTCGGATTTATTCGAAACCGTTGAAAAACTAAGCGTAAGAATCACGAATGGTCACCATTGTGCCCATTGACCAATCGCGGGTCGCTAAGTGCTCTTCCAAAGGTTTGGGTAAACGGGGGTGGTGAATAAAGAAGACGAATGGGCAGCGGAGGTATCGATATCGTCCGTGATCTAACTGGAAGTTCGAGGGGATCAAAGTCTTGGGAGCGAATTTATAGCCCTTTTCCTGCAATGATTCCGTTCGGCGGCTTCGTCTTTGTGTCCAACCTTGGAAAAGAGTATAAAGAGGGAAAAGAAGAGGAACTAAAAACCACCTAAATCGCTCTTAATCGACCCAGAAACTGTAACAGAGACAAAGCAAGATAAGACTTAAGCAAGATAAGATATATATATCTATTTTTTTTTTAATCGCAATTTTGCGAAACCGTTTTCTCCATACAAATTCTTATATTTAAAGTTCGAGCTTGGGTGATCTGTGGAAACAATCGCAAAGAGAATTTTCGTGTGAATTACAGAATGCCCATGTGGATCCGCTGACCATGCTTTGGAAGGTGCGAAAGCACCCGATTCTCGCGCGAAAGGTGTGGAACCACTGGAACAGTCTGATTGTTGTTTTAAAATTCCAATTAAAATGGCTTGGTCTGCACCCGAGGACTGGTCCCGATGGGACCCCGAAAAATTACTTGTCTGTCCTTACGATGAGGTGCACTTAATTAAAGCCAAACGGTTTCAACATCACCTGTTGAAATGCAGAAAGAATCACCCAGACAAGGACTTCGTTAGCTGTCCTTTCAATGCGAAACATGTCATGTTGAGGTCAGAGGTTCGACACCATGTTAGTCGATGTCCAGACAGGGTGAGTGCATTCAAGTGTCTTTTGAAAATACCCTGCATGTCCACCTACTCGCTGTAACTGGATGATTCTTATCACCAGCTTCACTTCAACCCTGTATACGTAAGCTTACATGTAAGTTAACTCAGTCATGTATAATGTTATGCTATGCTTTTTGCGCGGCTGGGAATGAAACTGGTCAGCTTATAAAGAATGCCTAGAGAACGAAAAATTTATCGTTTAGGATCACGTTAACGATATTTGCACAAATGTGGTAACTGATGTTGTTATTTTGGGATGAATGAAAGCGCACGTGCCAAACTGTCAGAGCGTGCCAAACTAATTGGTTTTAATATACCTTGGGTTCAAGCTTGCAAAGGAACATAAGTCATTAGATGTGTAAACCATTTTACGCAGACACGTTGATTTGTCGTTAATTAGCATTATTCTTAGCTAGACTGCAGAATCGCTGGCCACTTATTTGCATGTGAATGGCAAGTATTGTTTATATATGCCTTGTTCTTCGAACAAGACCACTACATTAGAACGCAATAGTGACTTGGTATTCTTCAGTTACTCCAGCATCTTTTGTTCTAACAAAAAGTGCTGTTGATCAAGACATCACTGAGTTTTGCGTATTGTTGGCCATCCTCATGCTTGCAGCACTCCTGAGGACCAGGTTTTACACGCAAAAACAACGACTGTACAAAAGGCGTGGTACCTATGGTGCATGAGGATGGCTAGTGGACGTATACAGAGTTCAGGGATAATTTGTATAATAAAACCCCAACAGCGCTAGCAATGTGTCTGTATTATATTACAGGTATAATTATCCTGGTAATATCTCATACAATGTGAGTCTTTCATCTCTGTGAACGCTGTTTGTTGACTGCCATCCTGGATTATCAGTTGTGCTTGAATGAATTCAAACAAAAACAGAGCCTAAAGCTACCCCCTTTATAGTTCATCTTCATGTTTAAGCTCCTCAGTGACCAACTCGGAAGCATCTGCTACTTTGGTCACTGCGCACATCTTAATTTCGTTAATTTTCTATCTTTATTTTAATTTTGTTTTATAACTTACTTCTACAAATGTAATGTAAATTCTATGTGAACAGTGCAAAATAAAAGATCATCATCATCATCATCACCTCTGTTGTGCAATTTTTGCATGATTCAGTTTTACCAGTTACTGTGCCCCAATTCATAGAATGTATGTATGTATGTACGTAGGGGTCACTACCCCATCTGGAACAACTTACATGTATGTCTTTAGAGATATTTTCATGTTATTAAATTTTCAACCTTGGTTAATGCATTTCTCATGCTCTGATTGGTTCGCTCAATCTTGGTTATCAGCTCATAAACCACTACTTAAGTTTGACCTTAGATAGCAATTGATTGCACTAAGCATTGCTAAGCCAAATTTTTTTTCTCAGGAAAGCGAAATTTCTGTCTGAACAAAGCAAAAAAAACTTTTTGCGGAAAGTTTGGATCAATTCTGGTGTTTAGAAGTACGCGAAAAGGCAAGAAATGTTTTTGTGATGAGCCTGCCTCTGTCTGACCACAGGGTATTACAAAACATCGCATCTTCATCATTTTTTTTCAATTTGGCGCGGATTTTCTCACTTTTTTGTTTGTATTTCGTGCTTCCAAACTTTTGGAGTTCAAGGAATTAAATAAAACTATTGTCGGATATGAGACTGGTTATAGCCAACTCGGTCCTACGTGCCTCATTGGCTTTTTACCATCTCGATATATCCAATGCATGCACATGGATTAATATTATTGTTAAATATTTACAAACAGGAACCAACAGACCAAACAAGGGAATTTAGTTTAATTGTTCTTTCAGTAAATAATTGTTGTCCTTTAACTTGTTGTAGAGCGAGGGAGATGGTTATGTTGATTGGCTTTGTTGATGAATGAGAATATTATGCAGTTGTATTTATGTTAAAATTAATCATTCATGATTCAAGAAGGCAAATAAATGTATCATCTCTCTTTCAAAGATATTGTGAGCTAGTACAATGCAGAACATATACATTTTTGCATATGTGACCCCAAGCCTTAAAGTCTTGTGTAGCTCAGTGGCAATTGAAGTAGTGTGAACATCATTTTTACCAACTTTGAACTTACTAACCAACTATGATTGATATCTTTCTGGTATTTGTTGAGGGGCCTTTTTTCATTCAACACAGTTTTTCCATAGATTTTTGCATTACAACAAGAGCATTAGCAGAACGTTCATAGCTTAGTAACCAGGTATCAGATTGGATGCGAAGGTGAAAAACTGGACACCAGAAGCAGCCTTTTTCAAATTTTTCCGCAGATAAGCCGCACCTCTGATTTCTAGCAAAGATTTTTGGGAAAAAGGTGCGGCTTATCTGCAGGTGTTTACTATATGTATGAAGGTAAGGTAGCTAGAGTATCCGAACTACAGCAGGCCACACTGCGTGGGAGCGCTTGGGTTTTTTTCCAAATACGCTCCGTTCATTTACAGTGTACTGATAAATCTCTTTAAATTCTTTTTGTCTGAATGGTCAGTGGGCTCCAAATTTTAAAGTAGATTCTAACATTTCATGCTGTAAACTCTTTTTCATTTTTCAGTCAGTCATAGAGCAGTATAACTATAAAGGTAAGCAGAGACAGGTGCTTTTTATAAAGCATTTTGAGGTGCTGTGTTCCATTTTTTGGAAAAGTAGCACGTACATGTACACCTGTACATGATTGTAGATTAATTGAATTTTATTATAATTGTTACATGTGCTATTACCAAGAGACGTTAACTTTTACTTTCTAACTTTTGTTAACATAATAATATACATGAAAAAATGACTAGATTCTGATTGGCTAAGAGCAGTGCAGTTCAGGTGTAACACAAGTGCAAAAAGGTGAAATATCAGTTCAGAAACTGTAATACCAATGGAAATTACACATTGAAATTCTGGATTATGATTGGCTAATAAACAATAAGGTTTGGTCAAAACCAATCAAATCTTTTGTTTTCAAATCAAGCGTGCACCCTGGATGGTGCAATATTTATGTCCCAATTTTCCCCTGATTGTGTGACATGCAGGCATTTCTTCTGTTCAACCATCCTGAATTTTTTCATGTATATCATTAATGAGTAATCACATGATTATTCTCGTGCAATTTGGAATAAATAGTAAGCACTTGTAAATTTTGGTTGTCTTTTAAAAATGTTTATTCCATTATTGCATTCGAAATCATGTGATTACCTACAAACTGTATAGGAACAAAAAGAAAAACTGTCAATCTTTTGTTGTCACTAGCCAAGCTAATGGGCAGTCTTATCAGGTAAAGTTCTTAACTTTCATAACATAGACATTGCAACCAGGAGCCGGTTGCTCGGAGCCTGGTTCACAGTAACCATTGGTTAAGAGGTATCAAAACCTGTTGGTTTCCATGGTATTTAGCGCTGGTTAGTGCTAACCATGCTTCGAGCAAGTACCATTTCCTGCATTTTAAAATCATATTTGAGTTAAAAAGTATATAAAGTTTAAAGTTCTTATAAATTGCAAATGTATATGTCTTTTTTGCAATTAATTCATCCTCTCTGAATGAATTGCTTGCTGGCACATGCACTTGTCCAACTGCTCTGGACCTGCCATTAGTGGTGTATTTAAGAGACTGCTGACCTTTAAATAATTATGAGTCGATCTGCGCAATGTGTGGTGTTTACACAGATCTCCCAAAAGACACTAAGGATAGCAATTTTCTGCCTGGTTTTCAATTTTTTTAAAAACTAAATCAGAAGAATTTGATCAAAATCTGGAGAGCGGGAGACAAGACGTCAAATCGACAGACTCCAACTCCTCTCGGGAGGCTTGGAATCTCTACAGTTTTGATGCTACTCTAAGTTTGGAGAAATTTTTTAATGTATCATGGTTTCACTCTCAGATGTGCAAAATTGTACATCCAGAGAACTAATGTATGAATTTGAATTATAG
>NC_090896.1:42779199-42789199 GCF_036669925.1 Montipora capricornis
TTATTATTTATTTTTCTAAAATAATTAGGATAGTACCCGCACTCCCATTGGTCAATAGCTGTGTGTAGTTGAGAGTATGGAAACACGGCTGTGACATCACACTAATTTTGATTGGTTATGTATTGTCAGACGTGCGTTTGATTGGCTGCATGGTAGGAAATATGAGGGTGTATCAAGAAAATCTGTCTCAATCCTGAAGTTTAAAAAAAAGCATTTTCCTACATTTGGCGAATTATCTTTGAGCAATATTTTATAAAAGCAATAGAGGACATTTTTCCGTGTTTCCATAGCCTCATCTAAACACTTGGGGGTATTGGAGAATTACACATCATACATTGGAAAATATACATTGGTAAAGCCAAAACCAGGGGCTTAAGGTAGCTGGAACCAGTTTCACTACTTTTAAGGTGCCTTCTTATTAGGAGGATTATAACTACTATACTGTATCACGTAACAGCAATGATATGGTACCATATGAAACAACAACTATTGTTTAACAAAATGCGCCCACTATTGTGATGTAGTAGGTTACCATGGCAACATGAGAGCTGCTTATATCTAGAAAATAAACTCGGTGACCCCCATTTTTCAGGGGCACCCAACGTCCATTTTCGGAAAATAACTGTTCGGAAGACGATTTGAGATCTAGAATTTTCGGAACATTTGTTGTAAAATTTCTTGCTTGCCTGCCTGTCCTAGGATTTTCGAACATCTGAAAAATGGTGTAATTGCCCATTTTTAACGGATTTTTACCCTCAAAAGGTCACCTCTGGTAAAGCCTAGTTCCCACTAGCGACATAACGATCATAATCATAATCATAAGCACGAACATAACGCTGTTATGTCGCTTATATCTTAGTGGGAATGTCCAGAAACATAATCATAGGCGCCCTTATGATCAACATAATCATAATCGTAAGAAAATGATCGACCATTTTTTGGCTTATGATTAGATGATAGATAGATAGATAGCTTTATTAAATAAAACCATTGCAGCCAAGGGCTGAATTACGGCTATTTACAATCGAACAAAGATTCTAAAATTATTTAAAATTTAAATCTAGAATTTAAATCTAAAATTTAAATCTAAAATTTAAATCTAAAAATATATTAAAAATATATTAAAAGCAAGATTGCACACCGAGAACTAAAAGCTAAGAACGGGAAGAATTTGCCATTAAAAAGCTCCGCTGAAAGCGATTTGTCTTACAAAGAGGGACATTGAAAGTCCTCTTTTTTCTGAGAGTTACTTGGCATTCATTCTTTGGCGGCAGTAAGTGATGGAGCCTGTGGTTGGGGTCTTGAAGGATCTTATCGAAGAGGCGCGTGGTGAGTTCCTCTCTTCGAGCGCTTAATAGCGGCAGCCCCAGGGCGACGCGCGCTTCGGAATAGCTCAAGGTGGGATAGATGATACGAAAGGCGCGTTTTTGAAGCCTTTCCAGTTCATCTGATAGGTATATGGGAAGGCTATTATGAAAGGTCTTGCAGGCGTATTCGGCGACCGGCCGAATGCATGTGGTGTAGAAACATACAAGTTCGAGCGGGTCGAGGCCCGCTCGTTTTAACTGCCTCAGCAAGTACAGTCTGGACGCTACCTTCTTAACTATCTCAGCAACATGCGCGTTCCATTTCTAATCGTCAGAGATGGAGAGACCCAAAAGTTTGGCACTCTTAACAACTTCGATGTTCTTATTATTGATGACGACAGGTGGAAATGAACGCTTAGATCTAGCAAAACAAATCTGCAACTCTTTACATTTTGCTTCGTTCAGCTGGAACCGGTCTGCCTGAGCTGCCCCAACTAAATTATCTACAGCTGTTTGGATCTGACTACAATCACTCTTGTGGGTTGTTTCACTTATGGTGGTGTCGTCGACATATTTCCATAGATCAACGCCTTCGACGTGGAGGTCGTTGATCATCACCACAAAGAGCCAGGGACCAAGCTTAGTCCCTTGTGGTACGCCGGCAGGGACTCTACCCCACTCTGAGAAGCAGTCTTGAGAGAGCTTGACTCTTTGGTGCCGATCAGTGAGGAAATCTTCAATCCAGAGACGAACCCACTCAAGCATGTCAAAGTTCTTAAGCTTCTCCAATAGAATGCGGTGATCAATCAGATCGAAAGCCTTCTTGAAGTCAAATAGAACTACACGGACCGTAGAGCTGTTGCCGTCGGTCTTCTGATACCATGTGTGCAGCATACTAATGAGAGCATGCGCAGTAGAGGAATTGGGAACCGTTCCAAATTGATTCCAATCAACTTTGACCAGGACGGCTGGCTTGATGTATTCCTCAACCACATACTCTTCGGCCACTTTTGACAGTATTGGCGTTAGTGATATTATGATTATGATTATGGCTTTGACTATGACTATGTCGCTTTTCTTTGCAGTGGGAACGCGAAAATCATAACGACATAATGAGAAACATAATGACGCAATCGGGTCATTGTGTTTTGGCCAATTAAAGTCTAGGACCAGTACTTTCGGGTCGGTTCATTTTCAAGATGGCGGCCAGCTTCGAGGAAATGCTTTACGTTTTTAGAGCGGCCGTCCCCACTAGAATATAAGAAGCTTATGTTTATGTTTATGATTATGATTATGCTTATGATCCGTATGTCGCCAGTGGGAACTAAGCTTATAAGAGTGGTTCTAAAAAATGCATCATCTGTCCTTCAGGGCGCTTGCGAACGACGTAAAGAGCACAGGAAGCCAGCCAAATGTCCTTTATTTGATTGTATAGACGAAATGACGAAATGACTTCACCTTAAACATTACACTAATAATGAAAGACAATGGTGACATTACTTATCGGAAAAAAACACTAATTAACTTTTCCCACTTTTTAAAATGATTGTTTAATTTGTTTCTTTTCCTGGCAATATGGAGTTCGATGTTATAAACACGCCCTGTCCTGGCAATAAAACCCTGAAGAGAGGGTAAACCATTCTTGGTCAAATATGGTAAAATGGCGTAACAGTGGAATAATAAGTAGACGATATTACATGGCCGCTTGGGGCTACGAATTTTATCTTCTCGTGCTGAAAGTCTCTCTCACTCGTTCGCCTCGCTCACTCGTGCGAGATACTTTCAGCACTCGAAGAGAAAATTCGTATCCACAAGTGGCCATGTAATGTTCTGTGTATTATATAGATATTGATGAAATGTCCAGATTTAAAACAACTTGTTTTACTCATTTTCGAAATGATGAAAAAGTGGTCACGAACCGCTAAAACACGCATGTTTTGTAATATGAAACAAGATATGAAAGTTATGAAAAACAAATCATGATAATGTAAAATTTTGCAATAAAAATGTTAATGTAGTTGAGAAGAATTATATTAAAAGTATCTTACAATGAAGAAAAAGCTCGCGTTTTATTGGCTAATCGTGTTCGTTACCATGACTACGCCTCTATTTTCACATGTGAAAGATAAAAATGATATGTTCACTGCGCGCGGTGAAGATATGATTTTTTAGTAAAAGGAGAAATCCTGGTATTTCATCAGTATCTGTGTAATAAAAAGTCATTTGTTAGATGCCCGGTATGAAGATTAGAGCCTGCTCTGTTTATAGTTAACTTCACTTTCACGCGGCAAAAAATAACATTCGAAATCGTTCAATGAAAAAGGCTAAGACCTATTAAAATCTCCCTTCAATTCCACGCACGAACCGTCGTTAAATTACCGCAAGCATAATTGAACATCTTCCTTCCCCTCGACAGCATTTCTACTATTTACTGACTGCCTGCAGCTGGGTTGGCTGCCGCTGATAGAGCGTAGAAGTTATCAGTTACTACAGTGCGTATTCAAAGCACTATATTTCGACTATTGGCCACAGTACTTGAAACTCGAACAACACATACCAGCACGAGACCTACGCTCGTCCTGTGAAGTCAAGTTAAAGGTGCCTATCGAAAGTGGCACCTTTCAAGACAGCTCAGCAGCCATGTTCAACGCATTACCAAGTTATTTGCGGAACTGTATTGACTTTCGATCTTTTAAGAGAAATTTAACATCATATCTTGTCAATAATGCTCGAAAGAGATTAGAAGTTACATGAATTGCAGCCCATTTATTACATTTACATTTTAGCTTGTTTATATTTTAATTCCTAATTTTAGAATGTGATATTATTGTAAATTATATTATGCCATGTTTTTGCGTAATTAGAGTAGAATAGGAATTTTTGAGCATAGAAGAGCCAATTCATTCTTTTGAAATGCTAATAAACCTTTATTATCATTATTATTATTATTATTATTATTATTATTATTATTATTATTATTATTATTATTATTATTTAGGTAAACTAGTTTTATTCCTATTACATACACGCCCCTATGGAAATTCTTGTTATGTTTCATCCAAATAGAGTATTACGTAGCCGACCAACCTAACTTAGTCTACCTACCTTGTTTTTCTTTGTTGTTGTTTTTTTTCTGCTTTGTTTTCAGGAACAGAAGCAGCAAGAGCAAAGCCTTCATATGGAAGAGGAAGAGGAGTGCTAAACTGGTCGCCGTGAAAACGTTTCGGACCAAAATGCTCGTTGTGTTGAGACGGGATTTCCCGATTACTGCGAATACACGAACGAAGACATTGCATTTCGTCCCTTTTTAAGTCGTTTTATCTTACGTGTTTTGTTACTGGTCTTTGCGTTGTAAGTTTTCGTTACTGACATGTTATAACACACATTCCACTAATTGGATGTTTTTCTTTTTTTATAAGCGTCACTAAGTGTCCTTTTACCCTTCTCGGTTTTCAACATTACAATCTCTTGTGTCTAGAAATATGGCTATAAACGCCAGAAAGTGTTTTCCTAAGCCTTATCCACTACGGACCTCACCTTATATCCTTGACCGCCGCTGTCAAGTGAACCCAAAGATGTCCAGCGCTTAGTTATTTTTTCAGATGTGTATCGGACCGATTTTAACCATTGCGCCCTTGCCGTGATGAACTCAATACCAGCCATAAATTCGACTCCAGCGCGGCAGAATTGCAGGATTTAAAACATTTCATTTTTATCGCTTGCGGCACCACTCCCCAGCACAGAAAGCCCTGTCATGTCGCAGGGCAGTTGCAAAGGAAAAAAGGAGAGTCCAACACAAATTTAAAACTAAGGCTCATATTTTATCCTCACGGAATCAATGATGGCATCGCATTTTTTTTAATTCGTGATTCTTTCTCGTAGTACTATGCTAGGACTAATTATATGCCCCTAGCAATGATGGCGTTGTTTTAGCATGAGATGGAAGTTTTAAATTGAATTTTCCTCCACAATCTGGTTTAATTCCGCGGCTTTGACGATTGGTTAACGCTAAGCTTTCATATTTCTCTACGATGGACAATTTACTTTATTAAGCAATTCATTACTGGGTTGCCGTATGGCAATACGGCAATCCCAGTTGGAAAATGGGTAGAATTTCTCCGTTTTATTTTTTTCCGTGTCGGTAAAAGTCTTGCCTGTCACTCCCCTGCTAAGTGGTGTCTTTGTGCATAGAGCCCTGCTGCGCGTATTTTCTTAGGATCGAGAGGGTAGTGGAAATGCGTACATTTCTCTGGTGGACACAGTAGAATCATTAACTTAACCTGTAATGGCGTCGAAAGTCATGTAACGCGAATGGCGTTTTAGTGGATCTTTGAACAAAATATACCCTTATGAAGCTCAAAAATGGCAAATCAATTGGATACTGAACAAGACAGGCGACAACAATCTGTCGCCCGTCGAGCCGTCTTTTACCAAGTGTGCTGTTATGTAGAACATTGAAGATTCGCAGGGCAGCGATAATAGTGAATTCAAAGACTAGACAAGGTGGATTGAATGGAATTTCAAGCGTTAAAATCGCTGAAAGTAAGATTATTGTCGAAGCGATGCCGCAATTGCGTGTCTTCACCACATGTTCCTTTGATCTCACATTATTGTGTTTTCCGTCAAAATATTCGCTTGTTTTCGCTTTCGCTCGAACATATCTACCTTTATTACATGTCCAGTGAATAGTTTTATCCTCTGGGATGAATTTTCCGTCGAAAAATCGGTTATTTGGGCAGTCAGTGTAAAACGCAGACTGCAGACCGGGGGTAAAATGCAGACTGAGGGTAAATTAAATATTAATAATAAAAAAACGAGTCATAAGGATAAAATAAAGATTGTTTGAAAGACAATGCTGTTTTACATCTGTCAACAACTCACATTATTATGACTGCAGGTCGCTGCACCTTTTGGGGATGCGATCGTACGCGTTGAAATCATCTGTGCTTTGTTTTTGCGCTTCCAGATGCAATGTTCCAAATTATTTGTCACACCGGTACATCGAGGGAAATAGATCGAAAAACCAACAATTATTACTTCGAATACCTGAATAATCTCGGTTGTCTTTTTTCGGTGCAACGAAATGCACAAAGAATTTCATGTATTCCGAGCAATTAGGACGCGGGGATTTCATTGGTTAAGCTATGCGTGATAACCGCTAGGGAGAGGTTATAATTGAAAATTACATCTTCCAGATGCAAAACAAACGAGCTTGTGAACTAAAGGATAAACATAACGTACACGAAAGCGAATGAAAGGATCCTAATAAGAAATTTTTACACCAGTCATACTGGCTTAAGCCGACTGAATTGAAACGTTAAATGGTTGCAAAATCCACGTTATCTCTGTCTTTGTTAATTGGTACTGTAGCCATGCGTGTCAAAATAAATTGAGTTATTGGGTAATTACTAGATTACTTTGTTCAGTGCAGCAAAATGGACAGTTGAATTACGGGGTGGTGACTTCTTTGCCTAAAAGCAACTCACTTAACGAAACTGTCCTTTTTCAAACAACAAGGATTCAAACAGCTTCAATTCTTACAGAGTTCGATAAAAATCCGGATTTAAAACATGCGGTGGGGCAACCAAAGCGATGGGAGCTGTGTTGGGGTTTCAGTGTGAAAGTACAAACGGCTACTAACACTCTTATAACTCTTTTTTCATTATTATTTTATTAACCTGCAGTCTGCATTTTACCCTCAGTCTGCATTTTATCCCTGGTCTGCAGTCTGCAGTCTGCAGTCTGCGTTTTACACTGACCGGTTATTTGGGTGGTTTTTGGCAACAGAGGTTAATTATTCGTAATGCGATCGCTTCCGTTGCCGTTAGCAATGGGTCGCAAATTTGACACTTTTATCGCATTATCACATTACGCATTGAACCACGTTATCTATTATTCCTAAAAATCTAAAAATATTCATGCCTTATCAGTTTTCGGTCGAATTTATGTCCAAGAAAGCAGATAAATTGCAGAAAATATTAGTTTGCATCCAAAAATTCGTAATCAACGCTAAAATGACCAAATTTTGCCTAGAAAACATATTTTACTGTTATTTTTCTTAAATTTTTTCGTTCGACTTTCGCTTTTATAAAATGTTTCAGTTGTCTGTAAATAAGTTGTATGCTGTTGGAAAGCTTATTTTCTTAGCTTTAAAATGATTTTTTTTTCCCCCTAACTTTAAATATTTTTTGAGAAAAAAAAAAACATTTTTTGGCGATGGCTGATTTACCGCGGTTTTCTCGCGGTTGGGAAAGTAGAAAAAAGAGTTAGGCCATTAGCCAGGTTTTTAACCTCAGAAAAGGATCTGTTTCGTCGTACGAACGTGTGAGGACCTGTGAGCCAAAGGGCCTCTGCTGGTATGACTTCTGGGTGACCCCTTAATAACTTCTTACTAACCGAGCGCGAGGGCCGTACTGCCAGGGAAATATTGGCCCGAGGTCGTGGCAGTACGGACCGAGCGCAGCGAGGTCCGTACAAAAACGACCCAGGGCCAATATTCCCCAGTACGGCTCGAGCTAGCTCGGTTAGTAAGTAGTTTATTATATGGTTTTTTAATTACCTTTTGCTTTGTTTTTGCAAGCCCGTAATCGACCCGTGGGCCAGTCACAATTTGCCTGGAACGCTGCACGTACCACAGGCAACCCAGTGTACCCTCACGGAGGGTCTAGTTTCTTCTAAATTCGGATGATCTATTCCTTGAGAAGGACTTCATAGGGGATGAGTAGGTCAAGCCTTATTCTAATTTTGAAGACATGTATTTAATTGATTAAGAGAGGGACAAGCCGATTTTTAAAAGTGGTACAAGTGTGTATGTGCAATTATTGAGGACAACCATAATACATATAACTACAAGACACTCTAGTGCCTCCCTTGAACTCCTGACATTTGCCTCAAGCACATTTGTGTGGTTGTTTCCTTGCATATCCTTGGCAAGCAATTTGCCATAAACTTGAAAAACATTGTGCTAACTTTTTTCAAGATTACCCAAATGCAATTGATCTGTTTCAATCTTGTCCATTTGTGTCCATCCATGCTTCTCTTTGAACCTTTTTTTGTATTTCTTTTGTGTTGTTCATCGGTTTTAAGTGGTTATTACAAAAGTTTCATTCTTCTTTCTACTTTTTGCGCATTTTGGTTGTCATGAAATTACATAATTTTGCGTGACATAGCCCCTTTAAGTAGTTGCAAGCAAGCATGAGAAAATCCAGACTTGAACAGGAGTCAAACCTATGATCGAGCAATTTCACTGCATCACTGTAGTTGCTCTGCTCTTTTGTTTTTTTTTTTTGTTTTTTTTTTTCAGGCTTAGCTTGGTTGCAACTGCTTTAGTTGTTTGTCTAACTACAATGATCTTTTTTACTTCCATTTCACGTCCATTCAGCAGTTGTGACCTACTTCTGACCATTGTTAACCCAAATTATTAAATATTGCATTTGCAGCTTTGTGATTGGTTCACTCAATATCGATTATCAACTCATAAACTGTATGACCTAATAATGGAGCCCCATGCGGCGAGCACCATTGATTAAGAAAATGTGGTAACTCATCCGTGGGCGAAAATTTGGTTTTGGCCACCGTATGATCGTACGACCATCCATCCCTCCATGTATCCCAATGTGACCAGTATCACGTGACCATATTGCAGGCTCAAGTTTAGAGATCATCGAGGTTGGCTGTTTTTTCTTTTAAGTTGACTGCTGATCAAGTACTGGGTTTCGATTGGATCATAGGCTCAACCTAGGTTTACTTATCGTAAGAATAGGCTGATTTAGCAACAGAACAGGAACCTCAGTTGATGACGGGAGAGCCGGCAGAATAGTCTGGATTCTTCTCTAATCTGACCTAATGTGGACAATTTTCTGTGTGCGACGTCATCAATTGATATTCCCATTGTTTTGCTCGAACAGCCTAATTAACCCTTTCACCCCCGTGAGGCTCCCCATTGACGAGTAAAATCGTCTGGCGTTAGACAGAGTAAAATCTATAAGTGGCACTCTTGGGAGTGAAAGGGTTAATGGAGACATAGGTTTCGAGGGAATCTAGCTGTTGTTAACCCTTTCACCCCCGTGGGGCTCCCCGTTGACGAGTAAAATCGTCTGGCGTTAGACAGAGTAAAATCTATAAGTGGCACTCTTGGGAGTGAAAGGGTTTTAATAACCCCGGAACTCTGCTTTTTTGATTGGCTTGAATCTATATATTATGGAAACTGATTGCGGCAATTGTTGCCAAGCTGGAAACTGGTTGGCTTTTATTTCCTAGTGTTCAGAATTTAATTTGATAAAACAGTTATTATTTTATTTGCGCTTGTTGGATACGAGACTGGTTCTAGCCCGGGTTCTAGCCAATTGGGCACTACCCATCTTGTTGACCATTTACAATTGCCTATCCGACACGGACTTATGGAATAATTGTTTCTGATAATGTTTGCCTCTTTTCGTGTAGGCTATGGCTCATCATTATTAACTCATTCATTCCCACCTGTATTGATCTAAATTCTGTCTCTATCTTCTATCTTGTACCCCTTCCCCGGTGGTGCAAGGATTAAGACCCGTACAAACCGTGAATATAGCAAGGGTTTCCCCCAATTTCAGTCTTGTTTGCAAAAGTTCAAGTTGCTTGTCTAATTGCGATAATCTTTTTTAATTCTCATGTACATTTAATCATTGTTGACTCAAAATAAGTTTGCTCCCCAT
>NC_090896.1:42796699-42804199 GCF_036669925.1 Montipora capricornis
AGAAAAACGAGAAATTGAACACGGCTTATACGAATTAGCTCTCACGAAACCGTCCTTAACTACTTGCACGGTTCGTGGTGGGGCAAAACTCCTGTAAGTGAACCCACTAAAAAGAGACGATCTCTGCAAGCGCATTTGAACAAACGGCTGGTCATGGGATCACGATTACGAAGAAAGGAAACATCACAAGACGACAATGAGGAAGAATTAAGACCAACAAGACAAAAAGAAGATGAAGTACGAGGAAAACACGAATAGCGAAATAACGATACCCCAGCTCGTAGCTGTCAGATAAGTTAGTCTCAAAGCAACATCGAATAAAAGGCGCATAGCGACCAAAGAAGCAAACAACAAGTACAAGAGGTCGTGGACGCAGATAAGGAAGGGGAACCAACTGCCGAGGACATTTCCTACAGGACGTAAATACTGTTGAGGAGATATAAGAGAAGTGCGTAAAATCCACGCGTTAATCGTAGAAAAGGAGACTATTTCCTTGTCGAAGATCTCCCGAGATATGAAAGCTTTCTTTGCCGCAAACTAAGCCGAGTAGTTAAAGGCGAAACACCCCTCAAGTAGTAAGGAGTAGTTCTATTAATGTCGCGCAAGACAAAGAATAATAAAAAAAAAGCAGCGGCGACAAACATTAAAGTATAAACAAGCCCATTGTTTGAAATTATTTTCCTGACGTTTCCCATGCTTCGACATACATCCTCAGAAGTGACCGTTTACTACAAATTTAAACTTTTAACATGTAACCTATTAAGTAACTAATATTAACAATAATTGATTAATAAATTAACAATTAGTTAACAGTCACTTCTGAGGATGTTTGTCAAAGCATACGAACGCCATGTAAGTAATTTCAAACAATGCGCTTGCATGTTTGTTTGTCACGCCGCTTGCTTCTTAATTTGGATGCATAGTTCTAGTTTAGATAAAGACGGCAATCAATAATGCCGTGCAACAATGCCTTGCAATTTTTTTTCAAGTTGGGGGGTCATTAAGACCATTTAAAGGGGTCACCCAGAAGTCATACCAGCAGAGGCCCTTTGGCTCACATGCTTGTACGACGAAAAAGATCCTTTTCTTAGGTTAAAGAGCTGGCTACCGGCCTATTAATTAATTCTTTGTCAGAAAGAAGAAATTCCTGTTCTCTTTGGAAAAAATACACGCATTGCTTACGTGTGGTAGTGAAGTAACACAGCAATTTATTCCATATATAATTTGTCAACTGAGCTGTGTCTTGTCTTCCAGGAGATTCAAGTTGTCCTTGCGTAATATGTAGCTCTGACAGTGCACGATATTGTTTTGGTATTGTCTATTATTGTAGTGCCATGGTAGAAGTCTTGGGTAAATAGCCTGAGAAGACATGTGGTTACTAGCAAAGTACTGAACCCAGAAAGATTGAAGAACATAAATGGGAAGTGAGAAACATTGGCTTTTGGGCTGACATGTTGATAATTTATTTTTGCTACGTTCAATTTTGGCTGCACAAATAAATCGCAAAATCGAAAGTGACATGGCCGGAATTTAGCGGGCGCCATGATTAAGTTACCGCGGCATCTTTACTCGCCCAAACAGTGAAGCATCTGTGTCAAATTATGGCGAGATACCGGGTTTTTCGTAAGTTTCTTTTTTGGTCAAGTGTTATAAAGTTTGACAATAAATGAGCGAAGTCAAAACAAATATCACAATCGCCCAAACCCTTGAGGTTGACCATTGTTTCTTCTAAGTCAAAAATTTACTCTCCAAGACGAGGTTATTTATCACCAGGTAATTCCATCATTTTGGAAATAGCAGCAACTTTATTGTTCATCAACGTCACAATTTTGTGCTGATTTTGGGGCTCATTTTGTTGAAACTCAAGCACGCTTCCAACAGACCTGCTTATTTTCGTAAACCTTTCCTGCTGACAGAGCAATACTAAAAATATCTTCCCGTATCACATTTCAACCTTAAAGTGCCCCTGTGACCAAAAAATCAATTCATATTTTTCTTTGGATCTCAAAACTATGTTAACAAAACTCTAAGTGACCCACGTTTTAAGCCTTGATTTCAAAAACACCTCTTTATTTCAACTGGAATTTTCCTATTTAATGGTCCGCCATTACTAACATTATGTTCTTGAGAGAGCTGGATCGAGGATAAAATGACGTCAAAGGCTCACTAGTTTAAGAATGCAATACTTGTGTACGCTGCAAAATTAATATGCAGCACGGGGGTTTTGGGTTTTCAGACTTTTAAACTCGCGCTTTGCTTAAATAATAAGCTGCGTTCACACGCTGAAATTTTAAGCTAGTGAGCCTCTGACGTCACGTTTCCCTGGATCCAACCATCTGAGTTCCAATCGGTCAGTTTTGAACGTGAGTAATGGCGGACCGTGAAATCCAAAACTTACACTCAAAGTAAGCGGCCTTTGGATAAAAATCAAAGCTCAAAATTTTGCCAGTCAGGTGTTAAGCAAACACACTTTCAAAATCTGAAGGAAAAAGGAAGTGGTTTTTTTGATCACAGGGGCACTTTAAGCTCGAAAATCCTTTTCCAGCAAAACATTTTATTGAAACAAGCAACATAAAAGATGCACTAAAACGCCATTCGCGTTGCAATGACTTTCGAGGCCATTGCTGGTTAACGAGAATAACAAACTCACGAGGCAGAATGTATATTTATATTTAATTAAGTTAGCACAACAGAAAGACGCTAACCTCATTTTGACACGAAACTGCTTTACTATTGCCATAAAAACTATCCAGTTAAGCTCGCATGTTATAAAACATGATGAATTCATAAAGGCCACCTTTTCCAGCGAACAATTTTTTAAAACGAACAACATATTTGCTATTAGAGGCAAAAACCCCTTCCTATTTCATTACGTGCGTGAAGAGAAAAAACTCAGTCGTGTCAAATATGCGCAATATTACAACAAAATAAAATTTCAAGATCAAACCGTTTCCATGAAGAACCTTTTCCTTGAATAATGAAGCACAAAATATACGACAAGCTTTCTTTCAAATAATTTTTGGCTGTCACATTTCCAATTATTTTTTTTAACTGAAGACTGTGCAGAGTTGATCACAGATCCACTTAAGGTGTTCGATGCGTTCTGTCTTTGTTGAACCCATAAGTTACCAGAGAATTTTCCATTTGGTTTCAGTGTTCTACATAACAGCACACTTGGTAAAATTAGAAATGCAGCTCACTTTGATTTCGGCTCGACGGGCGACAGATTGTTGCCGAAGTCCATTACTCGTCGCTTTTAAGATTCCACCGCCTGTCTTGTTCAGTATCCAATTGACTTGCCATTATTGAGCTTCATAAGGGTATATTTTGTTCAAAGATCCACTAAAACGCCATTCGTGTTACATGACTTTCGACGCCATTGCCAGTTAAGTTTATCATTCTACTGTATCCACCAGAGAAATGTACGCATTTCAACTACCCTCTCGATCCTAAGAAAATACGAGCAGAAAGATACCACTTAGCAGGGAAGTGACAGGCAAAACATTTACCAACACGGGAAAAAAAAAAGAATACCGAATACCACTTTCCGACTGGGATTGCCCTACGGCAAGCCAGTAAAAATACAAAATGTACATAATAATTATTTTAAAAACTTAAATATGAAATATATCATTTATTGCAGTTAAAAGGCGTTCCGATATCGATGTGTGTACAGTGCAGGGACGAGTTGACTGTGGTTGGAGGAAGTGCTGTAGGAGAGAGAATTTAGCAACAATTAGTTAACAGTCACTTCTGAGGATGTATGCCAAAGCATACGAACGCCAAGTAAGTAATTTCAAACAATGCGCTTGTTTGTTTGTCACGCCGTTTGCGTCTTAATTTGGATGCATAGTTCTGGTTTCGATAAAGACGGCAATCAATAATGCCGTGCAAGCATAGTCACGATTCCCCTCCCCCTCTATCTGCAACCTCGTTCCCAGGGCTTCTCCCTCATTTGGGGGAGGGGCGTTTTTTTATTGCCCCGCCCCCACATGAGGGAGAAGCCCTGGGAACGAGGTTGCAGATAGAGGGGGAGGGGAATCGTGACTATGTTTGCACGGCTCTCCGAGGGACTGGGGCTGCGTGGGAGATTGAATTATCATTCTACCCCAGTCCCAGTCCCTCGGAGAGCCTGCTCGCAGGCTACATGATTGTCGTCTTCATCGAAACCAGAGCTATGCATCCAAATTAAGACGCAAACGGCGTGACAAACAAACAAGTGCATTAATTAGCATAAATATTATACTTACTTTAATAATTATTATATCAATTATTTTTATTAGAAACAGTATCAGGTGTTCCGATGTGCGTACAGTGCAGGGACGAGTTGACTGTGGTTGGAGGAAGTGCTGCTGAAGCCTGCTAAACCAGTGAAGCTACATCATGGGAACTCACAGTTAATATGAGCAACTCTTTGTCAGCTTTTTAACTTGTGCGGACAAGCAGAAGTGAATTACTGGGTTCATCTCTTTTTGCTGTCAACATGTTCATGGCAGGATCATTGACTCAACGGTAAGAATTTTGAAATGGGTTATACGTCAAGTTTAGCTTTTAACTTACTATTGTTCTGTTAATTAAAAGAAAAAGTTTAAACTTGAGAAGAATTCACTTTTTTTCATTTGGAGCTGACCATGTTTAATTTTGGAGTCCGCTTTTTGTAAACCTCAAGGTTAACTTAACCTTGTTATTGGGATTTTGACGTTGCCCTTGTCTCTTCCAACCTCAAACTAAAATATACATGTAGAAAAATTATCAAGGAAAAGCATATGTTAGTAACTACTTAGTAACTTCTAATTACTGGAAAAGTAATTGGCATAAAGGAGTTGTTTTCCCTATCCAGTTATGGTATTTCGACTGTGTACTTAAGATTATTTTATCGTCAATCTTGAAAGAGGATTGAATTTTTTTGGGTGGATAATTTGTGAAAGAGTGCAAGGAAAATATCGTCCGTGGCATAGTATAATTCATTTTTTACTGCTTGTTGTAGTGCTTTGTCATCCGTGTCAGTAATAATCCATTTTTCCGCTATGTTAAGGAAGTGACATCCCTAAAGTTGTGTTCCGTTGGGTCTCTCTCTCTCTCTCTCTCTCTCTCTCTCTCTCTCTCTCTCTCTCCCTCCAGATGATTACTTTCACTGGTGTCTTGTTCCAAACTTCTTGTCTCCTGTTCCTCTTTGAAGCCTGCTAAACCAGTGAAGCTACATCGTGGGAACTCACAGTTAATGTGAACAACTCTTTGCAAGCTTTTAAACGTGTGCTGACAATAGAACTGGCAGAAGTGAAGTACTTGGTTCGTCTCTTGTTGCAGTAAACGCATTCATGGCAGGATTAACTCGACGGTAAGAATTTTCAAATGGTTTATACGTTGAGTTTCGGTTTTGACCTCAAGAAGGTAACTCACGTATTTGCCTTATAAAAAGAACTAGTTGAAACTTCTGATGAATTCATGTCCTTATTGTTTAGAGCTGACCAATGTTTTGAAGTTTTAGAGAACACTTCCTGGGTATGTTAAGGTTAACTTAACCTTATTATTGGAATTTTGATGCCACCTTGTCTCTTCCCACTCTGAAATAAGAACATGTAGAAAAATCATAAGGAAGAGGAAAAAGCCTTTTTCCCTATCCGGATATGGTATTTTCGACTCAGTGTAGAGGAGATATGGTTAATGTCACCTATTGTCATTGCTTAACCAGTGACGCCAGATCAGAGGACTTCAAAATTTATATGAGCAACTCTCTACGAGCTTTTTGACTTGTGCGGACGAGCAGAACTGGCAGCAGTGAAGTACTTGGTTCATTTCTTGTTGCAGTAAACGCGTTCATGGCAGGATTGACTCGAAATTAATTTAAGCCGTGGGAAAAACTGTTTTAATGAGTGTTTACATCAGGAAAAACGAATTATTAGAATCACTTACAACTTTACTGGGCGCAACTGCCTTAAATAATTCAGTTGTGTCGTTAATAACAGTTAAGGTGATTTCTTAGTAATAGAAGATGTTGTAAGATTTTCCTTAAACTTTTCTCAATTGTTCCCTACATTATGGTGACTCGAAATGTGCAATTAAATAAATAGGTCACCGAGCTCGTTAGCGAGATATAACTTGCTCAAGTTACTCATTTAATCATTGCGACTTCATCTATCAAGGACAAGTTTGTTCTATCGGTTCAGGCTACGTTTTGCAGGAACAGGAAGCACAGCTTTGACGTAATTCTTTAAATAACAAAACAGGTGAATTGTATTGCTCAAAAAGAATAATTTTAAATTAACAAAACAGGTGAATTGTATTGCTCAAAAGGAATAATTTAACGTTTGTTCTATGGCACAGGCACACGTCTTGAAAAGGCACTGACTACAAATATTCTTCGTATATGCATTTCGCCGGTAAAATTATAAAATAGTAAAAGGTAAAACTGTTAAAATGTTTGACTAAACGTTTTCGATCTTGCGATCATCTTCAGAGTGATTAAATTGCATAAACCAACTGTTTTATATTTGTGGTTACGTAATACCAGTTCCCATGGGATATAGGGTAAGGTGGAATGACTGGACTTGTTTATTTAGGACTGGCAATGTAAAATGCCTCTTTTATTACTCGTGGATATATCCACGAGTTTTGGTGAGGTTCTTTATGCAAATGTTTCACTCCTGGTTAACCGGAAGTTCGATCTAATAAGCCAATCAGGATGGATAATCACAACACAGCATAGAAAGCTGTGACTTCCTGTTTGCGAGGTTGTGCGCCGCCATTGTTGCATGTCGCTTTTATACTTAAGTGTTTGAGCACCTTCCGCTGCATTTAGAAGCAAGAAACTGAAGAATTAAAGAAATGGCTTTCTTCGAAGGTGAAGCAAAATATTCTGAACAAGTACACATTGGTGCAATTAATTGTGCACCGCCTTTCACTGACCAACGCGAAGACTTTAATACATGTAGAAATGGAATCGACAGACACATGATGAGAAGACAGTCCCTGTTCATCCCCTAAGCTCACGGGGGATAAATAAATTCCATTTGGAAAGTGACTGCCCTTTGGAGAGTAACATCGAAGCTATCAAAGTATACCAATGCTATCACAAAGTTTTGCAAGCTATGAGTCATCAAAGTCACATGAATACAACTTAAACAACATCCGTGACATGAAAAACAGTGAGGCAAGCAGGCTTATGTGCGGTGTAAGACGCACCAGTGACGTCACTTACTAGCGAAGACCGGTCCTAGAGGAACAGTGGGCACAGAAGAACAGAGGAACAGTAGGCACAGAGGAACAGTGGGCACAGAGGAACCCCAATTAGTAAGTGACGTCACTGGTGCGTCTTACACCGCACATAAGCCCAAGCAACCCATGCTTGCAGACACTAGTACTTGTGTGGTGGACCATAATGAAGAACTGTCAAAAGACTCGGTCACTGATTATGTAACGAAAACTGATGAGAAATCCGTACCAATCTCCTGCGATAGAGCAAGGGCTGAGGCAGTACATGCTCCCCGGGACAGAGAACCT
>NC_090896.1:42809199-42834199 GCF_036669925.1 Montipora capricornis
TTAATGAGTGTTTGCATCAAGTAAAAGAATGTGTTCAATAATACTCTTGGAATCATAGCCAGAAACCTGTCAGAGCTGGTTCAGTGGTGAGAGCACTCACCTCTCACCAATGTGTTCCCAGACTCTGCGTCATGTGGGTTGAGTTTGTTGGTTCTCTACTCTTCTCCGAGATGTTTTTTTCCCGTTACTCCAGTTTTACACTCTTCTCAAAAACCAACATTTGATTTTATTTGCATCAATTTGTTGATTTCAGTGTACTGTGTCCCCAATTAGTGCTCCAGCGTTAGAATGACTAGACACTTGAATAAAGTTCCTTTCTTTCTATTTTTTTTTTTTTACTCCAGTAACATGTTGAAGATGTGGTCAAGAGAAAACCTTGGGCCTATGCTCTGGAGAAGATGACAGGAAGTAAAGGAGGTGGATGTTTCAGCTATCACTGAGTATTTTAAACTCTTGTATGACTGGATGAAGAAACAAAGAAAGGAGATCGGTGATGCTCCACGGGGGTGAGACGAGTACCCTACAATGACTTCTACATGACTACAAACTGAACAAGATAAGGCAGGTCCAACAGCTGGGATTCCTTTCCTCATTCCAGTCATGTTTTACTTTAACGTGATGGTCTTAGCATTTCCATTTGCAGCGTTCGTTTGGTAAAAATGTTTTCAAAAGCAGTAATAGACTCAAGGGCAATGCTTAATGTGCATCCCTTGTTTGGTTTCTGTTGGGTAGGCATATGCGCATAAGGTGCTCGGTCTATAACCATGAAATTGAATTTTTTGTGTGACTTGACCAAAAAATGGTTTTGGGGTTCCTTTTATTCCACAAACAACTTGTTATGCAGGGAAACAAAAGAGGAAAATTCTACGACATCTTTTAGAAACTTAAGCCTTTTTTTCAGCGACTTCTTGTTTATGGATAACTCTTTGGTGTAAATTCTCGATATTGATCGATTCACATACTGAAGACTCCTTTTTAATTTTGATCAGCAATAAACTGCTTTTGCTCTCCTGAAATTTTTTTACATAGCCATGCATGGACCTGTCAGTTCTGCAGCCATTCAATTTTTCCATTTCACTCTGACAATTGAGGATTGTGAGCTTTTTCAGCTTTCTTTCAACTCCAACTCTGACTGTTTGTGCTCCAAGGATACTCTAAATTCTATAACATACTGATGATTTAGTAGTAGATAAAATATGAGAGGGAGATCTGTGGGCGTTTTTAATGGCGAGCCATTGCAAACGTCCATACAGATCGGACGCGAATATTTTATCCTGCTTGTGAAATGAATACATTAAATTGAATGCAAAGTATTGTTATTTTAATCAGTAGAGATTTGTATCTGTATGGGCATCCTTCTTTAAATTTACAAATATTTGTAAATAACTTTTATTCAGTCTTGGATAAAAAAAAAGCTCTGCCTGATATCTGGTGAATTTAACATTAATCTCTAAAACTATGATTATCATGCCCCTACAGAAGAATTTGTAAATACCTTAAGTTCCTTAATTATGGTGTATCAGTTTGGGGTAATACTTATAGTTCTACTCTTAGATACTCCATTTGTACAAAAGAGAGCCATATGTATTACTACCTTGTCAAAACCAGATGAACACTCTGAGCCTCTCTTCTAAGCTCTGGAAATTTTAAAAGAAAAGGACATTGTTTTCTTTTAAGCAGTTTTTATGTATCAGTATCATAACAACCCTCTTCCCTCATCTTTTGATAATTTCTTCAGAACAGTATCATCAATTTATCAATACAAAACCAGATTTGCTAAATCAAGTAATATTACATAAAAAATATCAAAACTAACTATGGTCAATTTAACATTTGCTTTGCAGCTGCCAAAATTTGGAATAATTTTGGTGAACTTGTTAAACATCTACCCCAAAAAGAATTCAACAAGGAAGTAAAGCTAAACATCTTGCAGACTTATGAATATTCATCTGGGCCCGGTTGTTCGAAAGCAGATTAACTTAATCCAGGATTAGCGTATACTTTTATTTCAAGTTTTAACTTTTTGGTGAAAGTTTCTTTTGCTTATTTTTGTTTTTCAAGATTGACTTCTTCTAATGTAAGGTTTTGCCGAATATCAGCGTTGAACAGCACTTGGGAGTAGAGAAATAAACTTTTAGCGAGAAGCAGAAACGAAGCTAAATTCAATACTTTATTCCCTCCGGAACACCACTCTCAGAAATTACAAAGATGCACGTGTTTATTGAAAGTCGAGGAGCAATAGAGACGCCCCCCTCTAGGCATGCAAGTGTCACGGACAGAAATGTAACGCAACAATGTTCGAGGCACTACAAACTCCTTGGTTAATTTTTAATCTGGGATTAGGGTTGATCGGCTTTTGAACAAACCGGGCCCTGGTATTTAGTAATGTAGTATTGTATTGTATTGTAATTTTTCATCTTTTTCTGCGTGCATGCATTGAGTCTTTTGACTGTGGGTTTTCCTTTTTTACTGTCATTTTATTTTCTCATGATATTATCTGTTCCCAAGAGATTATGAATCATAATCTCTTGCTGTTCCTTAAAATTTAATCTAATTTTTTTTTTTAATCTGCTCTCTGAGTGAACTATTAACAAATTTTAATATCAATTATTTTTTGTGATTTGTAATATGTTTAAATATGGTAAATAAGCTTCTTGTTGTTGAAATATATTTTTGATTCAAGACAACGTTTATTTTATGTAACCTCAGTGTTTGGCTTTACAACGACTTGAACTGGCTCCTCCTCCTTCACTCTGCGGGGTGGGGTCTGTCACAAGCTCAGCCTGCACATCCAAATTCAGAAAAACCTGCAACTAACAACTAGATGTAGTCTCATCAGTTGAGCTTAATTGAATTCAAAAGAGAAGCTTGATAACATGAAATAAAGATCTATGATTCTAGTTGAGTGTCTTTTTTGATATGTCATAGACTGGAACCTATTCTTGTCGGCTTTTGCATAGATTAGTAGGATGCATGGAGAAATGAATCCTTGTGAACTAACAAATGAAGGAATGAAGGGAAGAATGAATGAAAAAAGTAGGACGAATGTAAAAACAAGGTGAAGTCACTTTATTTAACGTCGGCGGTTCCTTAAAACTACGAGGTTAGTATCGATGGAAGCCGGCGGTGTGCCCTTTACCCCCCTCCCTCTGTCAGTGCTCCATTTTACGGTTATATATTTAACAATTAGACCCGTAGCCCTTGCTTGACCCATAGCCCGCAAGGGGTCAAGAGGATCGAACTGGTGACCTCTTGCCCCGAAAGCGGCAGGTACAAAACACAGGTCATTGTTTTACCAATACGGAAAGTGTCGTAAACATTAGTAAATGCCAACCTTTAGGCCTATGACATGAGTTTTGTACCTGCCGCCATGAAAGCCACGCACTTACCAACTGAGCTACGCCTGCTCCTTGTATTGACATGAATGAATGAATTTTGCACTCTAACTCACAATCTAGCTGTATACCAAGGCTTGCCGTTCGCCCCAACCCATCTTCCGAAGCGGATCACAACACCAAAAACTACACGGCAAACGAACCATTATTTTGTCTTGTCATTTTGGCAAAGTCGAGAGACTTGCTATGCAAGTAACAACGTGTTGGACACTGACTAAATTTTTAATATAACAAAATGATTATCTATTGCAGTATCACCCGAGAATTAAACAAATAATTTAGAGCACAGTCCCGTCTCGGGTCCCGTACGAAATGAAGCACCCGCTACGCCTTCCACGCAAGAATAAATCGCGACGACTAGCCAATACAATACGTACTTCGATCGCTCCCCATAGGGGCTTTTCAGGGCCAATGAAACACAATCAACGAAACAACAGAAGACAACAACGACAACTGTTAGGAATCCCAAGTGCAGCTGGGAAGTTGAACCAGGGACTATCAGGAACAAATTCAAAGAGTGGTCAGAGCGGGTCTTGAACCCGAGATCTCCGGATCTTAAGGCAAGCGCCCTAACCACTGGGCCACACTGCCTCCCACTAGCCAGTTCGGAACCCAAGTTCTTTCATCTTCACGCCAAATTTCATCATTTTCCCTGGTATCAAGCTTTAGGTAAGTATGGGTATATAGGGGTACATAAGGGTACACAGGGGTATATGAGGGTACACAGGGGTATATAAGGGTATACAGGGGAATGTAAGGGTATACATGGGTATATAGGGGTATATAAGGATATACATGGGTATACATGGGTATAAGGCTAATTATTTAAATACATTATAATATACGAGTGGGAATACATTATAATTTAAATACACTATAATAGGGGATACATGAAGTACCTAGAAAGCTTTAAACGTACTTCCGGTTGTGACGTTTCGATATCATGTCAAAATATAGCACGTGCACCCGGCTTGTGCCGCCTGGCGAAAACTGCTCGAACGAAGGCAGTATTTTTATTTAGAGCTTCAAATGTCGTATTTTAGTGCAAAAACATGGGCATAACCACCCTGATGATTCGACGATGTGGACATCATGTCCTAAAAGCAAAGGTGAGTGCCATGGCGTCACTATTTTATTCCGTTTTCTCCATTTTTGATCCCCACTTACTCATTTTGTCCTTGTAAGTAAAGAATGTGCATTGCCGGTATAGGGGTTAAGTAGCCCAGACAATGATTTTCCCAATTTTCTTCACCTCAGATACTGAAGAGAAAGATACTGTTCTCTCATAAACAGCTATAGCTTGAAAAAAGAGTCTTGAAACAAGATAAATACAAAGTCATCTTTTACTGATTGAAGGATCACAGTTGGTGCAATAAAGAATCTTACCACAAAATTTGTTGTTTGCACCAAGAAAAAAACCTGTCATGCGGTCCTTTTATATTGTAAATCCCTGTGTTATAAGGAAAAATGATAATTTTGTGTCTATCAAACTGGCACATTTTTGTTAATGTTGTAGTCATATTGGATGTTTAGTGGTTGAACTGTTTCCCCTACAATGTACATATTGTTGGATACAAGCTCAACTTGTAAATCTACTTGTAACTGGAAGTTAGTTACCGGAAGTACATGTATGAGCCTGGAACAATAGGTTGAAGCTGATTGCACCATAATTATTGCATCAGCCCACATCATGGTGAACTTTGTGGAAGAAATCTATCTGTTGAAATAAAACTGAGTTGTGTTTTTACATAAAGTTTGTCTTATCCACCAAGAACTATGGCCACACTTGCAAGACATATAACTTGTTCAATGTGATGACTGTCTATAGCCACTGCATACGAGAAGACTGACTGTTCGTTTCCCTTATAGTACCTTGTGTTAACAGTTTGTATTATAGCAATGTTGATTGTTTTCTATTCAATAGATACAATACATGTAGATCAAACAAGACTTTGTATTTTATTCATCATAGTTTGGGAAAATTAGAGTAGTACATTCTTTTTTTCAGGTTACAGTTACCTGTGAGAGAACACTTTATCTATGTTGAAGGAAATCTTTTTCATACTCGGGGAGTTAATTGTGTGGTGCTACACGTAGTTACAGATAGACATCCATCTATAGTCCAGGGGTAAATTCTGTAATAGTCCTGTGATACAACATTGTTTAACTGTTTGGATTTTTTTAGCTTAGCGATCGGTGGCTTAGATGTTTGATGTAAGTTAACAAAGATGTTTGAATACAAATGGATGCAAATTGAAATGTACAATTTCTTCTAGATCAGAGGAAAAAATATCATTGCTTGACTCTCTTTGTTTTTGTAGGCTCAAACTTTGCCATTTTGGATAAGGCGGCTGTTTTCCTCTCAGTCTTTGGTAAGCTTACATGACATTATTTTCCTTTATGAAAAGCCATTGAAGGCTAATGGTTTATATCCATGTGGTGTTGCGGGCTACAGGTCAATAGCCCATGAGGGGAAGCGGAATGGGCTATTGACCTGTGGCTTTGGAGGGCGAGGGGTCTAATTGTTTTAGTATTACCCGTACGAAAATTTGTGGCCTGAATGAGCGAGATTTGGGCCCGATTCGGGCCATAAAGCTGTTTTTAAGGCAAGAACTGAGCGAGACAAAACAAGACAACCATTTTGTCGTGCTTGTGCGACTGAGCCAGACATTAGTTTGGTTCGATTATCGCCGATAGTGTGGCGTGAGTGAGCGAGAAACAGTGAAACCCCAGTTTATTCATTTACGCCGCAGTAACGAGACATTTGTCACGCTGTATTATCGGCGAACATCAGGCTGCTCACTTGTTATTCGATACATAAGTGCTCCCTACTTGTTATTCGATAAGAAAAGATTAGTAGAAATAGATCAGGGAGTACTCAAAAATGCAAATCAGTTACTTATTATTAAACTCTGGCTGTCGTTCTAATGTATTATATTATTTGCTGCATTTCTGTACGTGTAGTCCGTCCCCGGGTAAAAGGTGAGCAAACCATTTTTTACCGCTCTGAATTTTGAGCGAAAATACGTATATGAGTGGATATTTTTTCCAAGTGATACATTTAGCGTGATACCCACCCGCATGCGGAGAGGTAAGTTCAAATAGCTTAGCACGTTCAGGAGAAGCAATCTACATGTACATGTAGCTACATGTACACGTACCTCAAGACAGCATTATCCTGCTTGCCCAAAACAGAGGATAATTTTTTAATGATAGGAATTGCTTGTCGCTGGACGGAAAACCTTTAATAGGGAAGAGCAATGTTTGAGTTTTGGTTATCGATAATTAAATATTTGTAACCGCTTTTGGCGCGCGTTTCAGTTTAACGTAACTGTGCATTTCACCAAACATCTGAATCTCTACACAGATGCACAGAGCTTTTTCTTCCCATTTAAGACAGTAATCAACCAGATCAAAACAGCATTTATTTGCTCTAATTAATATTTCTGGAAACAATTTTGTCTTTTATGAAATAGATTTTAAACAATGTATGAAGATTTAAAATAATTGAGAAACTAGAAACGACCTCGCTATCTGATCACAACTTTCACTGTGGAAACCTGGCTACTAACAATTTGCCTACCTTATTATGGACACTTTGAATGACTTCAGTCGCATTTTGTTCTATGCTAAAAGCTGGTACATTCTTTTTATTTAAGTTACCTTAAACTGAAACATGTTTCTGTCTTACATGACTGTCCACACAATGATGACAAGGGTTATGTTTACTGCAGTTGGTCTCAGTCGAGGATCGTTCGCTTACTTATTGGCACGGAAACTAAAGATAGTATCTTTTGAATAAGGCCGATAAACTCAGTCTGTTAACCCTTTGGTTGTAACCACTAAAAATGTGATACAAGAATTATTTTGTCGATACACATTTGTTATTTTGCTTCCAGTATCAAAACAAGTCCACAATGTCGCCGTAAGTCACGCAAAGAAAAAACAGTGGTACTGTCTATTGGGGTGGGGGGAGTGGCAGGCAGGGGATTTTCTAGTTTATAATTTATAATGGCACTATTAAAGTAGGCATAGTTTCAATTATGGCCTATTTTGTTTCTGTTTATACTGATTTCAATGTTTCTTATAAATAATGCGTCAAAGTACCAGGATACCGCGATGTACCCTCACCCCCTGACAGATGATACTTCATATCCTCATTGTAATAAGCTGAGAAATAAGCTTGTGAGTCAGATAAATATGGAGAAACTTACAGAAAATCACTTATGTCTTACATGTAAAACTATTCAGTCCCCTATCAGGCATCATAATAAAACTGACCATCTACGGGCATCCGTTTACTGTTTGCGTGACTTACAGCTAAATTGTGGACTTGTTTTGAAACTGGAAGATGTGTGCTGACAGAAGAATGCATGTATCACATTTTTAGTGGTTACAACCAAAACATGGACTCTTGCTATAACCAAAGGGTTAACAGACAGAGTTTCTCGTTCTCCGAAAGACCCTATCTTTAGTTTCCGTGCCAATAAATGCCACTTTTTTTTCTGTCGCGCAAGGTCGCACAACATTCAAGCTTCTCATGGCGTTGTGTCTGTTTATAAACTTAATCGTGTGAGGAAACAACATACAGCGCCTAAATCTCTGAGTAGCGGTAAGTTTTCCCGGGTTTCTTTGCCGTAATTACCGCTTTTAACAAAGGGTCTTAGTTCTCGTACGAAAACTAAGAGCGGGGTTGTAGTTTTTGTACTACGAAAGCTAAGACCAGGTCTTAGGTCTTAGTTTTCGTAACACCCAAAATTATAAGCCATAAACTAACGTCACGCCCATAAAAATGTATTGTTCATTAGCGTGATTTTTGTTTTTTTATGGACGTGAATCTCGCCCATTTATCGCTCAGAATATCGTCCAAATGTCAGAGTAGTACAAGTGTCCCGCTCCATTCTCGCTCATTTATCGTTCAATTTTTATCGCTCCTGTCAGCCTGATTATCGTCAGGCTCTGTATCGCTCATCACTTTTTATGGCCCGAATCTCGCCCGCGTCTCGCCCAGAATTTTCGTACGGGTACCCAACTAGTCGGACAGAAAAAGCAATAATAAAGTTAGCAAATGCAAGTTAAAGAAATATTTATTTGGGAATAAAACGAAAGAAAGCGTCATGCTTTTCGCTACTCGAGGACTATTAATAATAGCCCACTAGTAGCGTAGCCAATCAAAATGCAGGAGTTGCATTAGTCCACTATATTGCTATTATGCTAAGTGGGGATTTTTGAGTAGACGAAGTGTGCAATTACCTTGTATATCAACACCAAGGGAGTTGGTACATTTTTAATTGGGGGTGGTGAGCTTCAGAGGGGATGAGTAGGTCAAGCCTTATTTTAGAAGGTATGTATGGAGGGACAAGCCTATTTTTAAAGTAATTGGTACCACAGGTGCCCCAGCCTCAGTGTGAGGCAAAGCTAACAAAAATATAAGGATTTGTATGGGAATCATGATAAAAGGCTTAAGAAGATAATTATATGAGAAAATCCCCAATTACAAAGTCCAACCTTATTGCCATTGTAGGTAGCTTCCTTCCTAGCTGTGTTGTCATTTTCCAGATCTCACACGATTTTGGGCTATTTTTCGGGTGTCTGGAAAACCGGAATAGCGAATAGCGAATAGCGAACAGCGAATAGTCGCGAATAGCGACGAATAGTCGCGAATAGTGACGAATAGTCTTCAATAGTCACCGCCTTATGCTGAACAATCTCGTAATCAAAGCAAATAATATGCTCACCTGTCGTCAAAAGAGAGTTTCGTGCATGCTTTTACAAACACTCTAAAGAAGAACAAACATCAAAATGCAAAAATATTAATCACTTTCATTAATACATCAAGCTCATGGTCATCTCCTCGCATAGTGGCGCGCAAACATAAATTTCATCATCCTCATCTGTGCTGTCCAATCCGGCGAGACACGTTCTGTAAAAAGGAATAAAATCAAAATGTAAGGCAAGTGGTTTGTGATTAAAGAGACAAACGAGCTACTCTGATAACCATTCTGTTAATTAATTATACAAATAAGCAACAGGATTTCAGTGCATTTATTACCTTTTCTTCTCAGGGCTCAAGCTGTCCTTCGCCGACACATCTCTGCTTTTTTAGCGGGAAAATCCCATCCAAAGTTGCTGCGCGGTTGACCAGGAAGTAATGGGTACCAAATTTTCGTCATTTCGTCACAATCCCCCCCCTCCCCCCTCCACCCTTATTTGCCACTATTTGTTACTATTCGTGACTATTCGTCACTATTCACGACTATTCGCCTCTATTCGCACTGTTCGTACTATTCGTGACTATTCGCTCTTCGGTATTCGCGACTGTTCGCTATTCGGGTTTTCCAGACACCCCTATTTTTCCGTAGGCAGCCTAACATCTCAGATTGTCTAGAGAGCACAAACAACATCGGGTCAAATGTAATATAAGTTTTGTGTGGGAGTTCTGATGATATTCATGGGGGTAATTATATACAATGAAATTCTCATTACAAATGGCTTACCTTATTCCATGTGTGCGTTTTCTTGTCTCTGGTGTTATGTTACCTATTTGTAGTGATTTGAGTTCCAAGTCTTCCCTCAATAAGGCAACAAGGCAAAACACTCCAGTTGGGTGAGCCTACCAAACAAAGCCAGAAAATCCCAGACCAAAATTTTCCCATGGTCACAAATCCTCCATAGAATTAAGGGCACGGGTTTTTCTTTCATTTCAATCCACTAGCCACGCAATCGAAGCCCTGCCAGCGTCTAAAAGCTCCTCGTACATTTTGAACAAGACACTCCAACTGTTGAGTCTTTGTCGTCACCCGGCTTAGTAACCTCACCAGGGTGACAAACAAAGACTCAATGGTCGCTGTGTCATGTTCAAAATGTACGAGGGGCTTAATTATTTGATGGTTTCGTTTGGCCACCTGATTTCGCTTTGATTGGGCAGTTAACAGATTGAAATGAATGAAAAACCTTTACCCTTGAATTCTAGAGTGGATTTGTAGCTGTGGGGCCGTTTTGGTTAAAATGTTGAAAAGAAGCACATGCAGGCTGAAGAGTTGTACAGTGAGAGGTTTCTTCATGAACTTGTCCAGCAAAGTAAAGGGTTTGAGGGAGCTTGAGAGAAAAATATCGCATTTTGGCTGCTCTTTGCACTGTTAACTGGAAGCAATTTCTGGCCATCATTACTAGCAGTGCAGCTCTCATTGTTTTTCCATGTAAGGCGAAGAACTGTAGAGGAGATATTGGCAGTTATCAACCTGTCCGCGTTTACTATTTAGTTCTTCTGGTCACTACAATTCCAAGTTTTCATTTGTAGAACACTCGACCAAGGGAAAATTGCAGAACTGAACGACCCAGTGGCAGTGGAATGCGGGATAAAAACACTGCAAGTTAATTCTGTAATGTGTTTTGTAATGTGCACAGACATTGCTGACTGTGACAGTAGTGTCTCAGATATTTGCATTCAGCCATCGAATATGAGAGAAGAACTTTGGGCAAGGCGTCACACTGTGTTGAATAATACATGTAATGGCAGTTTTATATCCAGATGACTAATATAATAATAAAGTAAATTTGTTGTTATTTCTGATTTGTGTTTCAAATTAGCTCTTGCTATATACAGCACAAGTCCTGCTGCTTTTTATGCTGTCATCAGCTACCTTGCAGCTAAGAGTTCCAGCATATTGTTAGTAGGAATGCAGACGGGCTGTGCATCCATGACGACTACCTGGCACACCAAAGCCAAGAGTGTGAAAATTTCTGTGTAAGGCAGGTTAGTGCTGGAAAGAAAAGACCGCTGGCTATTGGAGTTCTGATCTTTGATGAGACAAAGGTGAGTAAATGTCTTTGTAAGAAATGGGAATAAACTGAAACATGATTCTCATTATGACTGTTTACAACTAAAAAACTTCGGGCATTTTATTCATAGGTTGTTGATACAATAACAGTTGACTTCTTTTTTATCTATGTCCATGTCCTAGACATTTACAAGTTTAAAATTAAGAACTGGAAAATATTTTTCTGGTTCAAGAAAGTAAACATACCTCCATCCCCCTCCTCCAGGTGGCAATCATGTTAAGCCTTAAGGATGGTGCCTACATGTACATTGTTACTGTGCATATGTTCTGTGCATCTCAAGATACTCGGATTTCCTGTTGGCGGTGCTCATTTTTGCGGGGTTCAAACCTATGCAAAGAAAGCAGAACTTAGCAAGTGCTCTTGGTATCCAAAAAAAATTGACGGTAACCATACATTGCTTTGTATTTTAAAGCTTTTTACAAATAAAGCTTTTTACAAATATTGTTGATTGCTTATCTTCCAAAAATGCGAGGCTACCCCCAATTTTCTTTTTGGATTTCAATAGTACTTGTTAAGATCTGCTTTTCCCACATATTCAGTAAACTGCACAAAAATACCTTTGAATTAGTAGGCACCATCCTTAAATTGCTTTTTATTTTATCCCGTGTTAATTATTAAAATATAGAACAAAAATAGTGCATGAATGAAATTGTACATGTACTTCTACAATGTATATGTTGTCGTTGACCTAAAATCCCTAATGAGGTATCCACATGTACTTGTGATTGTACAATTTTAATTTTAGCTTAGTTTCCAGCTGTATGTTTGTGTCACACTTGTTTATTTTTATCCCCTAAAGGTGCGGTCTAAGATTGTTTGGAATGCCATTAATTCTACCATCAGAGGTTATGTGATGAGTCCAGAGGAACTGCCTTTGCTACACATGATGTGTCATGATAAGCAAAAAACCTCATAATTATATATCCTTCAGTTTTTGTGCAGAGATTTAACATCAAAATTTGATGTTATTGGCCCATAGTTCACATGTTCAAGCTCATGGGACCACAGATTTCTCCTTGGATGTGTTTTGAGACCAATTCAGGCTTTTACTTTACACAAGTTCCATGTTCGAGTTCTGGTGTTTGATGGAGCCTTCTCTAATTTGGCTCTGATAAAACGTCTTTGTGGCTACGACCTCTTTCAGTTGGAGATCAAGACCCAATTTTGCTGTTTCTGCATCTTTTGTCAATCCATATAAGGATGATGACCAAATCTAGTATTTGTGGTGATTTGCCCCTCTCACCAGGCAAGTTTTGAAGTCATATGATTGTATAAATTTTGTTGTAAACCCTTAGAGCCACAGTACCTATTAACATGCATAAAAATTATTCTCCCAACTATCCCCCCTCAAATTTCTTATTCTGCAAACTGGAAACATTGGTGTATCATTTTTCTTTATTCTTGTGACCCTTATGTTTGATCTAGCAGTGAAACTGTTGGATGAACTTAAATGATGATAACTGTTAAGGTGAAAAGGGTTGAAAGTTGCTGAGTGGAATGTTTTGGGGTTACGAAATAATTCGAAGCTTAAAATTTAACCCTAGCTGATTACGCAGCTGATGAAAAACACTTTCTGCTACTTTGTAGCCATTGTAGACTTTCATTTGCACAGACAGTATGGAGCAATAATTACTTATGTGTCTGCAGGCCAGACCAGCAGTACTGATGTTATAACTTGGCTCTCCAAGAAGGTGTTTGAATACTTTAATGATACTTTTGGGCTTGTGCACCCTAACTTTGGTTACATACAATGTTTGATGTTTTGTAAAACACATAGTCAAAACTGTGTGATTAGTAATTCCATTTCCCGTATGATATGAGGATAAAAGGACGACTGCTTGCAAGTAAAGGAATGGGAGACTATTTTAAAATCCTTACATTCCCTGGCCTCCACTGCCTAGTCGGTTTTACCTCAAAGTAGCATTGTGTTTCCATTTCTACTCACGTGTACAATTTGAAGATAAAGTGACAACTGCTTGCAAGTTACCATAACAACATGAGAATCAAATAAAAACATCCTGTATTTCCTTTTAATCCTTACATCTTCAAAACAGACTCAGTAAACCCTCATGATTGCTTGAAAGTAATAAGCATTGAGATGTATCTCTGCAAATATAAAATTCTTTCTGAAGTAAATTTAGAGCTACCACTCAAGCTACCACTCAAAAGAATGGAAAATTTAAAGTGGCTCCAAATCTGCTCAGCAAATCTTAAGTAATTTTGCACACTTTATTGTTCGCACACTTTCATTTAGAGATAAAAGCAAATGGAAATTTCCCCACCCCCTAAAAAAAACCATCATGTAGAGTTTCTTGTGATTTGGTAAAGTAACTTGCAACTACTTTCCTTATTTGCTTTCATTTCAGGTGCCGAGAGGACTTTGGAGGACAATAAACTCTTCCACAAGAACAAGAACAAGAACAAGAAGACAATTGCGAGTCATAACACTTTCTCACCCGAGCACTGGCATTTCATAAAAGCTACGTTTGAACCTCTGCCCTACCACGCGTGCTGAAAGTGTATTTTCTTTAAATCCTCACATCTTATTGCATAAAAGCTAAAAGTACATCTCTGCCAAGATAAAATATTGTCTGAAGTAAATTTAGAGCCACATCTTAAAATTGACAAATTTAAAGTGGCTCTGAATCTGCTCCAGCGAATCTTTAGTAACTTGGCAGAGTTTTAGGTCAGCAGGCGGGGAGTCAGGGTGACTTAGTGGTTATCAACCGCACCTCTCACCTCTGCAACACAGGTTCAACCCTGGCCTCGGGTTGTATGTGCGCTGAATTTCAGTCGATCTCAATCTGACTCCGAGGGTTTTTCTTTGGGTACTCCGGTTTTTCTCCCTCATCCAAATCGACTCTAGATCAATACCATCCGGGCAGATACCCACGTATAGGGATAACCTCTGGTATCTCTCTCTTTTATTCTATTGAATGAATAGGTTGGTATCACTTTTATATCTAAAGTATGAAGTAGTCATCACACTTGTCAGGACAATTTAAGCAATAGGCTATTTTCGAAATATCGATGTTCAGCTTGATAGTGAGGCAGAGAGGACAAAAACAATAGAAACAAGTTGCAATGAATGTGAAAGATATTAGCATATCATCCACTTTCCTTTGTCTTTGTCCTCTAAACTTCTCTTTCAAGCTGAATTTTAATATATCTAAAGTGGCCTATTCACCACTTGAGAGGTGAGAGGTAACGCGTTGGATCACTTGCAAAAACCCCTCGCCTCATTCTTAATGAAACTTCGTGAAATCAAGCACTTTCGTTGCTGGGGTTGCAAATTGTCAGGAGAAACTTTACGAATTCTTAAAGAAGCACTTCCCCATTTATCCACATTTTCCGAAACCTCCATTATTGACTGATTGGCCAAGGCATTGACCTCGTTCCAAATGCTGTGCGACAAGCAAGCAGAGTTGAATTGGTTTTATTGCCTTTTCGGTGTCAAGAGGACCTTACTTTAATCAGGAAACTACCAAAACGATCCAAGTTGTGGACTCCGAGTTTGTATTTACTAATACCGAATTTTTAGAAGACATTTTCGAGACCGAAGAATGCGAAAAACGCCAACGAAATTGCAAGTTACAGATCACGACTAAAGAGGTGAAATCTGAATGGTGGAATCGTTGTATTTGAACTAATAAGAAAGAATGCGAATGTGTAACTAGTGCCACTCCTCATCTGAGTAAAAGCACGGGTTTCGAAAGAAAAAAGTCTACTAGTCAGAGGAGAATGGTCGCAGCGTTCTTATTTTCAGACGATGGGAAAGAAAAAAGTTACTCTTATATCATCCTACGTATCGGATTATCGTTTTTTAAAGTAGATCGAACACAGTTGCTAGAAATCTATGACCACAGCCCTTAAAATATTCACATCTTTGATAAAATTCAAACTTTCAACAAACCCATTCGTAGCATTTGCGGTAATAAAGTTCTACGTCTGATCATGTGATTTTTATTCGTTTGAAATGTATCCTGCGTTAATTTTTGGGTTTTTTTCCGTTGTGGTCACTAGACACCACCAAATATGGTCAACGTCCATTAAAGGGAACTTCCACTGAAACAAGAAAATATTTTTAAACCACAGAATATGTTTCTAATGTCGTGGTTGCTCTTTGTATCAGAACAATAGGGCAACCACGGCAAGTCACAATTATTCAAGATGGCGGCGCCCGGGAAATTTGAAAGCCAAAACAAGCATTTTTGAAATTAATTTTTTTTCGATACAAACGCTTTCATTCAAAGTTTATTTTAAAATACAGTTATACGATAAGGAAGGAATGCACTTGCCCGCAAATAGCAAAGGCTTACCTAAGCGGGTAGTGTTTACATTTCTACTTTAGAATAAAATAATTATACAAAGTCCAAAAAAAAAAGAAAAGAAAGTTAATTAAAGCTACATTAAATGGCATCGATTAACGTACTAGAAATAATAACTTGAAACATTGTGATTGTTTATGTTATAGTGTTTAATTATATCTTAACAGTGATGTCTAGTTAATGAGAATTGAGTGCAGAAAGTGTAAGTCTTTAATTAGGGTGTGGACATCAACATAAGTATCCTCATGAGCTAACAAATGTTACTCACCAGTAGGATTTTGTTTAACGGAAGTACCAATTGCTATGCTTTTGGATGAAACAGATGGTTACAGAATGGGAAGAAAAGGCAAAAGAGATGTTAAAAGAACACACAGCCTTTTTATTGACGACCTAAAGGTATCTCAGGAGAGCCATAAGAAATTAGAAGTAGCAAATGAGGTTATTGTGAAAGCAAGCATAGACACAGGTGCATGTTATGGAGTAAAGAAATGCGCAGAGGTAATCATCGAAAATGGAAAAATGGTTAAAGGAGACGGATTACATGTCTTGGAAGAGCGAATGATTGCACTGGACCCATAAAAGAAGTTTAGAAGTTTTTATGATGTGAGCAAGGTGATAAAATTGTTTTAAAGAATTTTAACTGAAAGAATAACGGAAGTACGAAATGAGAACAAATGAACTAGAGGAAAGAAGTTGAAACGACAAATGTCTAATGTAAGCTATTAACACAAGAGTAATCCCGGTTGCAGGATATATAATGAATGTTTGCCATCTTGGGAAAGGAGATCTAGAAAGTCTGGACAAAATAATGAAAGGCGAATTAAGATAAGTGATGAGAGATTATATACAGAAAGGAAAGAAGGTGGAAAAGGGTTAAAGAGCTTTAAAGATGTCTACAAAGAGAGAAGAGTAAAGGCGGCTAAATACGACATATAAAAACCCTCAACTTGGCGCGTCAACATTGTTTCGTAGTCAAGTTTGGGTCGATGTTTCCCGTTTTTCACCTTGCATGATCATCTTGTCGCGCAACAAAAACATTTTTTGCGGGATGAAGAAAGTTGTTGCGAAAAGTAGAGAGCGGGTCTACTCTGAGCAACAAATTTTGGCTTTGTTGCTCGTTTTTCATCAAGCTCACAACTTGTCGCGCAACAAATGTGTTCGTGTACTAGCAAATCAACCAATCAGCGCGCTGCATTTCCTCAATCCGCAACAAATGTTTTTGTTGCGGGTCAAGTTGATCACGCAAGGTGAAAAACGCGAAACATCGACCAAAGCTTGCAACGAAACAATGTTGCGCGACAAGTTGAGGGTTTTTGTATCTCGTATTTCGCCGCCTTAAGAGTGGCATGCTATTTGGCATTAGGAGAAAATAAATGGTTAAGGAAAGCTTGGGAGAATGATTATGATATGATAAGGAGCAACGGTCGTTAAGAGAAGAGGAGAAAGGAAAATGCGAAGTGAGATAGTAGTAGGATATACAGAGGAAGATTATGTATGGCTGAAATGCAACACCGATCCAAAAAAGACAGCAGCAATTTTTAATATGCAGGAGCAAATGATAGAGACTAGGGCCCAGTTCCTCAAAAGCCGATTAACGCTAATCTAAGATTAAAAATTAACCAAGCAGTTTATTCCTCTACTCCCAAATGCTGTTCAACGCAGACTTTCGGCAGAACTTTACATGAGAAGACGTCAATCTTGAAAAACAAAAATAAGCAAAAGAAACTTTCACCAAAAAGTTGAAAACGTGAAACAAAAGTTTACGCTAATCCTGGATTAAGTAAATCGGCTTTCGAGGAACCGGGCCTAGATCTTGGATGAAACTAAGAGGAATAGTAGAGGTAGACATTTGCAGATTGTGTGGTGAACAGAAGGAAAGCTTGCAGCATCTCTTGTCAGGATGCAAGAAGTTAGCCGCAACTGAGTACGTTAGAAGACATGACAATGCACTAAAGATTATGGCAGTGGAATGGGGAAAGAAAGAAGGATTATTACCGGAAAAGACAAGGTGGTAAAACGAAAAGTGCAGAAAGGGGCACGTCATGGAGAAAGATGGAAAGAAAATATGGGATTGGGAGCACAAGATGAAACTCATAGCAAGGCCAGGAGACCGGATTTAACATTAGAAGATTAAAAAAAAAAGAAAGAAATTAATATTGTGGATATGGCTTGTCCAGGAGAATGGTAAAAAGAAGTGAAAAGATCCAAAAATATCAACAGCTGTTCTTCGAGTTGCGAGAAAGATGACAAGGATATAAAGTGCGAGTAATACCAGGATGCTGTGGTGGAGGAATGAGATAATTAAAACGAGACCTTGTAGAACTATTCTATGAGAAAACAAGTGAACGAATAACTAATGAAATGCAAAAGACAGTATTATGGGAAAGTAAAACCATCACTAGAAAGATAATGGCGGGACTGATTAAATGAAAAGTGATGTTTTCACTTTTAGCTACCAAACGTTGTTAGCTAAATTCTTTTCGCAACCTGTGTGAAAATGGAATTGATAAGAGTCTCAATTAATGTCAAGGATATATTTTGGAAGATTTCTCACAGTCAATTTTAATTTTTAAATTTATTTGAATTTTATTTTTACAAACCCTAAGCATGAGTAACACAGGAAGAGGAAAGAATAGGGCCAAACTTTCACAGTGATTTGTATGTTTATTGACTTAAGTAGGTAATAATCATAATCATAATCATAATCATAATCATAATCATCATAATAATTAAATTTTGACATTTCGCCTATGTTAGTTTGTTTTTCAGAGTTTAGAAGTAATGGGAGACTAAGTCGAGTGTAGTATGTTCTGGAGAATATGTTGAGGGCAATTTGTTTCATTGTTTTCCTACTGTTATCAGGTGTTGTTTGAGCCCCGCTTTCCCCTGTTACAATCAAAGCCGCCCCCACCTTTTCAGACTGTTGACAAAAGTGGGGGTTATGCATATTTAATATAATCCCCTGACAGAACAAAGAAAACCGAGCCAAGTGACAAATAAGACGGTTGGTTCCTCACTGTGTACAGTATTTATGGAGGACTCTATGAATAATGGACTCTATGATATATATAATGGACTCTATGAATAATACAGAAAAGTGGGAATGCATAAAAAAATAATTCCGACTTTCCATGAAATGTCAAAAGCATTGACTGCAAAGGCTCCTGGATCAGGTCTACATGAAACATATTTCTCAACCTGTTTTTTTTTTTTTTTTTTTTTGGGGGGGGGGGGAAGTCTAGAGGCAAATAGATCAATATTAGGCTTAATTCCAAATCGGTTAATTACATCCACGGAGAGGGACCTATAAAGACACCATGCCGTTTCCTTCCTTGACAACGGGGATTGGACTGTGAACATTAAGCTATGGTAAAACTTGGTGGTGTTTGTGTTACTTTTCAAAACGATCCTTGTAACTGAGATCTGCACATCGACCGCAGTCTGCTATTTAAAGCTAGTAGTCGAATGTACATCATTAAAGCGTGTAAGTGTTATGGGTACAGTAAAGATCAACTCCATAGTTTATTTGAGTCGCTGTTTATGTGTGGGGCCGCTGGCTACAAAGGAAAGACCTCCATCACACGAGCAGCGAGATTTGGTTACGTTTCTGATGCCACACCCATGTCATTCATCCTTGACAAAAGAGACAGTGAACTAGTCAGGAAAGTAACTTCAAAAGGAAATCACATCCTTCATGAAATTCTTCCAGATAAACCCAATAGAGCTCTACGTGAACGTGAGCATGAACATATTCTACCCAGAGTCAAGACAACGTTTCAAGAGAGCCTTTATAAATAAATGTCTTTTTAGCCTTGATATTTATACTTTCTTCTCAAAGTTGTAAGTCTTTTTATATTGTGTATGTTAGTTGTGTATGTTAGTTTCACACAAGTATAATTTTAAACAAACGCGCACCGCTTATTTCCATGTACTTCATAAATTAAGCTCTCTAATAGCCCAAGTAGAATAACTATAGGTTCAAGTCCAACATAGCCTTATGATAGGCTTTGGATATTAAAAATAAAATTGATAAGTGGATTCAATACAAGAAAAGGTTGGGTTAGTTGAAATGTTTCTCGTCTGCTAAACTGGTTATTTTTTTTTTCGCGTTGTCCTCACAGGTGTTTACCTATCACAAATTTAGCCTATCAACGGGGATTGATAAAAATGTGTATGATGGGTTCTTACCTCTGCTGGGGGAATGTTTTCTAGCCCCCGATTCTTTTTTGTGAACAGTTCTCGTCAAGCAGTGTTCACATCGGTAGCAAGGCTGGTCCTGTCATAGAGTACTCCACAAAGCGCTTAAGGACATCAAACACACGAGTGTTGATCTCAACTGGAATGAAGGGGCTATCGTTCACAAAACTGAAAGCCTCTGTGGCTTCAGGGTACGCTTTCCAGGCCTCCCACGCAGATTTCTTTCCTTTCCCCAGGAATGCTGATGTAGTGTCGCAACCGGTAAATGCGTGGAAAAATGGAAGCGCACGGCATTTCTGCTTTCCCAAATGCTCACAAATGGTGTTAAAAGAAAGCAGCTGAAAATTCTTTCCCATCCCAAAGGCGACCCAAAAGCTCAATCCAGACCAAATCGAAGACAACGTGTGGAAGTGCGCAATTAGAATAACAAGAACATATGTCAACAGTGCGAACAAAGACACTTCTTCCCCCCTTATCCAAAGCATCTCTAACGTTTACAAGAATCCCCGTGTCGGCTTCTTCATGGTTGCAGCTTTCTTCGAGAAATATCTGCCAGTTCTGAGGTAACTTGACATACCCAGCTACCTTTCGTCTCACGCCTTTTCCTCTCTTCTCACGGGCAGATTCTTTCAGACTTGCCACTCGGTATTCATCCCACACAACGTCAATTCGTTTGGTACTCTTCAAGTGGTTTTCCAGGAAAGGTAAGAACTTGGAATCTGCATATTCAGAAAACGTAGCGACAGATGAAACTGGAAGCGCATGCACAATAGCTGCTCCATCAAAAACTTTGACATCGTAAGAGGTGGCGGTGTTTCTTTGTTGACGCATGAAATCAAATCAGACTTTACCCGAATCGAAGATTGACAAACTCTGACAAAGAAGGTGGATACGGCTGATTTTCATGCTTTAAGAACTCTTCAAGATCTCCTTCGCGCTGTTGGCTGGCAATATACAAACAACTGAAGAGGTAACGATCACTTGTTACCGCTGGCAACTTTAAGGACGCTTTGCAGATTTGCTTCGGCTGCTGGCGCTTGAACAGTGGCAAGGTATTCTTTGAAATCGTATCGTGAATCGATACAGTCCTTTCATCCATGACGTCTTTTACGAATTTCTTGTACTGGCGTAATCCAAGTTCCTGGACTCTATGCACATTATCCACGACTGAGACATCTGCGCAATTGCGTGTGTCAAGGGCAAGTAATTCAGGGCAGTCATCCTTAAAAGGGTTTCCCATTTCTGAAATTGTACTTACAAGTTGCTTGACATGACTTCGAAAGGTTTTCTGTGTAGAAAGTCCTTGTTCGTGGTGTTTGTTCTTTTCATCAACATTTGTTTCCCTTTCAACTGACTTTCGAACTCTTGCAACACTCGAGCACTTTCTGGTCCGGCCACCATCCATCTTCTAAATGCGCCAGGACTTTCCGTTAGTCCTACAGCTCCACCTGATCCCTTCACCCTTGCGTTATTTTGCTCGTGTGCCTGGTCGATTGGGATGCTTGAAAAACTGCTTGATGACTTCGAAATGACCCAGCATTCTCTGAGGCTTTGTTGAACGGGGCCTGGTAAGCACTTCATATCTCTTATGTGAATAGGTAGCCACCTCGCGTAATTAGTGTGATCAAGAGCAAAGGACCAAGGAGCAAGAGATTCCACGGCTTCTACGTACAGAGGAGTTGTTTTCACGATGTGCTTTCACAAATGACAGTACTTTGAGTTCCATTTGCATGATCATGTCCCAAAACTTGTACGTTGGGCTGGTCTTAATCATTCCATCGTGCCACTTCTGAAACTCCTCTTCGTCCTGTTGACCGTTTAGTTCCCGAAAGGCAACATGCTGCAATTTATACAAAGCTGCCGCGGTTACCTGGTGGGCGCGTCTGGTTTTCGTCTAATGCGCTACCTTAAGGAAGGAATCTGATGTCCCACTGGAAGCTATCCCTGCCTCAGTTAGTGCTGTAGTCCAGCCAGATAAAGCTACAAGGTCACCACACATGGTCGACAGCACCATCTCAATGTGTAGGCCCCCCAGCATGACAACGTGAACATTTTCTCCGTGTGTAGCAGGCCAGTTCCACTGAACAACTTTTGCGATAGCAAAAAGAGGCTGGTCACAGACAGTGACAGGAATTTGGCCCGGGTTAAGAAATTCTGTTGTCTTCTTAACCACAGACATTCCATGTTTCATCATGGTTACTGTGGCAGCCTTCTCGTAAAACAATGGCAACAAGCTACCCAAGTATGGCAAAGGGTTAGGCAGTTCAGTTACAGATGCGTGATAAGCAGCCCATGAAAGATGAATACCTTTGGTAAGCTCCTCATAAACATCTTGTTCACAGTACTTCAACCAGTGAACTTGTTTTTCAATGGCAATAGACAACTGATCCGTGCTTACGGTCTCCACACCTGCTTGACTTGTGGCAGGGACGTTTACTTTTGATGTTTTTATAGAAACAAGTGGAACTAAGGAATACGTGTCAGGCAGTGTGATATCTCTTGAAGCGGACCTGGCTGAACAAAGATTAATCCTTTGCACTCACTGGTTGGCTAACGTCTGAAAAAAGAAATATCATTTAAAATATTCTTAATCTAAGAATGGTTTTGTTTTTAGAGCGTTGTTAACTCAGGCAATTTCAGTCTGAACTAAAGTAAATTGAATGGCATTTTTGTTTTATCCGTCATCGTATCTTTGAGGCCGACTACCATTTAATAGTTTAACACGCTCCGCTTTCCAGATTTGTGTCACTCCATAATTTTTCGTTTAAAATCAAATAATAAACCTACTTAAACATTTCCTTCTTGAACCATTTTTTTTTATAACATCTGATGATTTCTCACAGTTTTTCATTCATCTCAAGTTATAACGCTTATTCAGAGTAACTTTTATTGAACACCGGCTCACATATACGGATAAAAATAAAAATCACTGAACTCTTAGCTTTTAAAAGAACAACTTGACTTTGTTTCACATTATAACGAAATGAATTTTACCTCATAGAAGGATGGAGTATAAAACATGAGTTGATACTTACAGTTCAAAGGGTGAAATTCCGTGTTAAACAAGAAAACGTACCTCTCAACAACTCCACTGTCACGCCGGTCACCGGGAGGTAAAGCGCATGTTGTTTGGAAACACCGCTGGCTTTTTATTACCATTTATTGTTTAAAGATTTTCATTAAGTTACAACAAATTTAAATAAAAGGAACTTAGTAAATATCTTCTCGCTAAAACATTATATGTCATAAAGGAAGTGAAATTCATATGGAATTGAGCTTTATAATGACTACGCATATATGTCGTCTTTTTTCGCCTTTTTCTACCACAAAAAGGCATTATATTTTTACATTTGAGCACAGCTTATTAAATTTTCAGACTTGGTCTTTATTTTACGTATACCAACACTTATTTCACACTGTAATCAACAAATTAAATTATTTCATAGCTCATAATGGCACGCTTCTTTTGACACACCGCAACTGAGACTTACTTACAAAAAAAATCCCCCCTCCCCACCCCCTGGGGTATTTTTTTGTGGCACCCCTTCTGAAATGATTAGTTATACTCTAAACTACATTTGTGCCAAGTTTGGTGTTTTTACGCCTCTTGTCACGATTTTCGTAATTTTCCGACCTAACAGACCGGACTATGACCAGCCGTGTCAAAATTGATTGTTAGCGAGCCTCGAAGGAGTTTGAAAATTTGAATATTTTTCGCTGTTTCTCAGCAATGGATACTCGCTGGACCTTGAAACTTGGTCAAGGGGAAGTAAATTTATCCGTGTAGCCATCGCCTGAGTTTGAGTTTGACTGATGCCGGAGAAGTGTGAATTTTTTCGGCGAGATCTGAGGTAAGTTAGAAATGAGTTGCAAGCCTTTCCTTTATTTAGGGAAGAGTGACGACTCGGGAATTTGAGAAGTCGCTTAAATCGCATTCAATCAGGGAAAAAACCACACAAAAAGCAAGAAATTCACCATGACAATAAAGTACGGCTCTTTTATTGAGAACTTTTGCGGGTAAATATCTTTTTCAGTCTGTTATCGAGATTCCCATACAAATCCTTATAATTGTTTACCTTCCGACTCTGGGCCGCCTGTGATTATTCGTAATGCGATCGCTTCCCTTGCCGTTAGCAACGGGTCGCAAATTTGACTTGTCATCACCTTATCACATTACGCATTGATCGCTAATCCGATTATTTAAAAAAATCCAAAAATATTCGCGCCTCATCAGTTTTCGGTCAAATTTATGGCTAGGAAAGCTGATAAAATGAAGAACATTTTTGTCGGTCATCAAAAAATTCGTAATTGACCTTGAAATGGCCAAATTTGTGTGGTAAACTGATTTTAGACCATTTTAATGTTATTTTTGTTAAATTTTTTTTTCAACTTTCGTTTTTATAAAATATTGTAGTTCTATGTATAAAAGTTATATGTTTTTGAAAAGCTTATTTTCATAGCTTTAAAATGAATGATGTATTTTTTCCTCCTAACTGAAAATACTTTTTGAGAAAAAAAACATTTTTCTGTGATGACTGACTTTGCCTGGAAATTCCTGGAAATTCCAAATTCGAAAAAGAGTGAAGGTAAGAAAGTAATTGTTGTAGATTATTAAAAGCGTAAACAAAGAAGGTACATGTATTTGATTTGAGCCTCTTCCTAACTAACTAACTTAGGTCAACTTAGGCCCGTTTCAAACGTCGCATTTCACATGTGCCGAATCTAATGCAAATGAGCGAAAACAATTGATTTCTCTCATTTGCATTAGATTCGGCTCATGCGACATGCGACGTTTAAAACAGGCCTAACTGCACAACTTCAGACCGTAATGGAGATCTTTTTTAACAATTTTGCTTTGGAATAAGAGACATCAGAAAGTTCTTCCCTATAATAACTAACTTTTCTCCCCCATTTAAAAACGATACGAAGCTTGTCACCCGATTGTCTTCCTTATTGATCTACTCACCAACCATGCATTGCCTATTTACATTATTTCATCTGCGTAAATTTGTCTTTATGGTCAGAAAGCATTGAGCAGATTTTAGTTGCTTTTAACTGCTCGACTGCTCTTTAACAAAAGCATGTTATGCATCTAATGACGCGTGATGTATGGCAAAGAAAATTACAACTTCCTGTTTTTCTGAAATGTTAATCTCGTGACTTTTCAGACCAATAGTTAACAATTGTTCATTCTGGGTGTAACCACGTTAATCACTTAGTAGTCGACTAAAAGTTTGG
>NC_090896.1:42841699-42846699 GCF_036669925.1 Montipora capricornis
AAAATGGGGAAAGGACAAAACATGGACTAGGGGGATCTCCTTTTGGGCAGGGTCCATAGACACAATATTTTTTTCTTTTGCTTAAAAATTGTCCCAAAGCATGTTAATGAGCTTTTTAACCTTAGAAAAGACCATTTCGTGACAACGGGGATGTGTTCATTTTGCGACAATGACATGTTTAAATTGGGTTGGGGCTAAGGTGATTCCCTAGTTTTGCATTGCCCAACCCTACTGCGTCTGATTTGTGCGTCATTGGCGCGTGCATTAGCTCGTGCACATTGATAAAATGGCAGATTTCTATTGATGCCAAGCTTAATCCGTTAATCGTGTTTACAGAAGAGTGTACAGTCCCTGTATCTCCCTCTTTCACCACTCTCCCATCGGCTTGCTTGCATGACTGACCGAAGCGGGCGGTTCGACTGACTCAGAAGGGAAGTTGCGAGCAGCCTATCACTAGAGTGATTTTAACTAACCCAAAGAGAACAATAACAATATTATTTATCACTGCTTTATAGTCCTTACTCTAATTTACGAAATTAAAGGAACAGAAAATGAAGATCGAAAGAATCCAAAACATTCGTTAAAGCCAACGTTAGGCCTAATTTAAGGCCTAAACAAAAGTTTGTAGGCCTGTTGTTGGCATTGGTAAATGGTTAGGATTGTGCCTGCCCAGAAATGTGCGATCTGTTTTGCAAAATAGCGATGTGACGAGGCAGGCAACCCTTAGACTGTTTACCAATACTAATGTCAGGCCCAGCAACTTTTGTTTAGGCATTAGGTTGGCTTTAGTGAATGTTTTGGATTCTATCAGTATTTAGGTTCGTTTCAATTTGTTTCACAAATTAGTGCAAGCCCTTTTTAGAATAATATGTTAAAAATGTTTTCCTGTTCTGGAAAAAAGCCAATCAGTTTTGTGTGATGAAATTGGGATAAATTTATTATTTAAAAAGAGATTAATTTGTTATTTAAGTAATGTTATAATAAATTGAATTAAACTGGTAAACTGGTATTGAATTAAACTTGGGAACTGGTGCCTCAAAGGTCGGCAGGGAGCCTGCACACTTTAGGCCCGGCAGGGAGGTATCCATGGCAACTCTGTGACTGGGAACCACCCCTGCATGCAGCCACCAACTGGCACTTAGCCACATTAAATGTATTTTTACAATGAGAATTTCATTTCATGATATTGTCTTCATTAGAGTAATTGGTTATAAAACCATACTTCCTAAATTAAATTGATTTTTACACTGGAAAATGATGTGGGTGGGTGTCTTTGATCCCATTCATGATTAAAGTAAAATCCAAATGGCCCCTAGCTTCCATTCTTCCCTGGAGCACATGATAGCATTTTCTTGTAAGTTAAAGTACTGGTAGTTTTTTATTGGTGTCCAAGAAAAGTGAAGCAAATTAGCTGCAATCATCTTTACTAGGGTTAAAAAGCTCATTAACATGCTTTGGGACACTTTTTAGCAAAAAAAAAAGGGTCTAAGGACCTCGGTGCCCCTTTTGGAATGGGTTCATGTTTTGTCCTTTCCCAACGAAAGGAGCTAAGGACAGATCTTTTGTTTTCATCCATCAACATGGCGTCAATGAGGTAACATGAAAACCACCCACTTCACAAAGCATTGGCAACCATGCAACATACAGGATACGGCAAAGTCATTGTGCCACAAGGTGTATGAGAACTGCAGACCGCAGACTGCAGTCTGCCCACAAGTAGCCGCAGTCTGCAAGTGTCAGACATCGTGTCCCATAGACTGCAGAGCACAGATATTGAAAACCAATTTAAAAACTCATTAATAATTCATGAGCCTAACAGCCTATCAAAACACCGATAAAACATCACGTGTATGAGCTTTATATCCTGATAAAACACTCCTTGTTAGTATCCTTTATAATAAAGAATACTAATAAGGCATAGCTTGTTTTTCTTGTATGCTAATATTCACCTCTCACAATTTGAACCATTGTTTTGAGTCCAGAGGGACACGCTCTTTGTGGAACATTTTTTAAGCAGTTCAAAAACTCACAGCATGTGTTTTATCAGGTCTCAAAACACTTGGCTACACCTCGTGTTTTTAAACCCTGATAAAACTACACTGCTGCTCGTTTTTTAAACATTATTTCGACCTCATTGGCAGGGCAGGATAGGGAATATATAATATCGGTGGACTTTGTAAGCATATTTTATATTTGATAGTGGCGGATCAGCGGTAAAACTGTGTTTCAGCAAAATCACAGATATGGAAATTCTAACTTTTTGCTTTAAAGCGAACATCACTTATCTAGGTTTTTTGTTTTTTTTTTCGTTTTTGCCTGGGGCCGGTTCCTGAAAGGTGTAATAACTCTATTCCAGGGGTAAATGTGCCGGAATATTGTACGTACATTTATCCCAGCCTGGAATAGAGTTATTACACCTTTCAGGAACCGGCCCTTGGAGAATAACTTGAAATAGAAGTAAAATGAGCGATCAGTAGTAGATTAAATGCCCTTGTTTCAAAGGATATTAAGGAGCTTCCATTGATCACAGTTTCTAGAAAACCATCTTATTCAAGTTTTTCAATCATGTTACAAGGTGTCAACAGAGGAGGTTGACAACTGTCTGCAAAGGGTGATGGGATTAAAGCTTTCTGGCCATCACGCTAGAGGTTCCGTAAAGGAGAATGGAATGCTGAAATAACCTATGTTGGAAACAAATCTTAAACCTATCAAAACAACATTATGAAGATCTTTGAAGCTGTCTTTCAAAATTTCAAGGAAATCGAGGTTTTGTCTTGAATCAGTAAGATTTGATCTGCAGTTGCTTTCAAAATATATAATGCAGCTTACAATAGTAAAGTATATAAAATGTGGTGTATTGTGCAGCCTTTGGGTGTTGTAATGATTTGAAAACAGTGAGAAAATTAGTTTCATGGACTTCCAAGAGAAAAGAACGTACAGAAAAAGACAATTTAAGCATAAGCTATGGATGCAATCAGTATGTTGTAATCTACGTCAAAGCCTAATATTGCGACCGTTAACAGGCGAATATAGCACCCACAATATTTGAAGCTCTGAGAGCTAAGTTTTTAAGTTTCAACATTGAATGTTTTTGTCCCAATATGTCTAAAGTGTTTTGGTGTTACTAATATGTCTAAAGATTTGTTTTAAAAAGAGGTTATTTTATGCATTCAGTTCTCCTCTAAGACACAATGCCATTTTTCTTTGCTGTTATCTTTGTTAAAAACTAAAGAAACCAACTCAATAAATCATTAATTTTGTCATCCTAACAAAAGAAATAAAATGAAGAGGAAAAAGTGAAAATTGACAATGAGGCAAAAATCAACAAGCAGTGGGAAATTTCAATGACCTCACTGCAAGTCTCCTCTTTAGGGGAGTTGATATTAGGAGTAGTGTTTGATCTGAGATCTGTGTTTTGCAGACACGGCAATTGAATGAAAGGAACAATGGCACCCTAATCCTCGATTATATTGAGTAACTAACTTCTCATCCCAGCGAGCATTTGACTTTCCTTCACCTTCACAATTGACTGCAACTGATTATTCAAGGTTGGATATTGGCTCACTTTTGCTAAACTTTTGCCATTTTTGAGATTTTTTTGGCTTTGTGTTACCAGCAGGTCTAATCCACAGGTCGCAGGTCATGGCATGGATTTGTTTCTTAGTTTATTTCGATGAGTTTTGTTTGGAAGGGAAAAAGGTGCTACAAAGCAACAGAGCCATATGGGGAAGGGTTGGCCAAATGGTCAGCGCACACGCCTTCCTCCAATGGGGTTTGGGTTCCATTCACAGACACAATGTCATTTGTATTACTCCAAGTAATACAGTTTACCCTTACTAAAAACCAACATTTGATTTGATCTACCTTCATTTCATGTGATTTCATTTGATTGACAGTTTTCCCAAGTTAATTAATCAATCAAAATTTGTCATAGAAAAACCATACTAACTCTGTTATCATGAAAATAAGTAAAACAATAGGGATGATTGCAAAGCTGAGGTACTTCGTTCCCTCTACTGTCCTTGTAAATATTTACAATTCTTTAATTTTACTTTAATTATATAACTTATGGACTCATTGGCTGGGGCAATGCATCCAATGCTCATTTAAACAAGATTTTGGTTCTTCAAATGCGAGTGTTGCGCTTAATTAATCTATTTCACTGATCAAAGAGAACATGCCATCCCTTTATTTGCCAAAGCAAAAATTCTGCCCGTTACGAAGCCATAAGTAAACTAATGCTTGACGTGCACAACCGGAGCACACCAATTAACATTGTAAAACTATTTACTAAAACATCACATGCACATTCATACCTACAATACTCGATCATCCAAGTTGCAGCTCTTTAGTACAAAGCACTCTAGACTTAACTTACAAAAAAAGGCTTTCTCATGTGTTGGTGTCAAAATTTGGAATAAGATAAAACATCAAAAAATTCCTTTAAAAAATAAATGAAAACGTCTTTATTTCAGATCCTAGATAATGAAGATTCTTATCTTGACGTCGAAAAAATTTCCTCCAAACTTAGACTGCACAATTAAAACAAATTGATCCAATTACTTTAGTATCTAAATTGCTCCTATACTTTATTGGTATAACTATTGATGTATTTACCAGTTATGCTTCTCTAATAATTTAATAAATGTCTAACTCTTCAGTTTTTAATTTTCTTTACTTAATTAATATTGTAACTAAAGTTCGTTGATGATTGACCAGCCTCGAATAGCAAATTTGCTATCTGCGGATCAACATAAACTTAAATATTTTTTGTCATGAGAAGTAGAAATAGAAATAAAGTGTATAATAAAGTGTATTTGATAGGTTTCCGCCTTCATTAATTGAACTGATTGTTTGAGTGATTGTAAGTTGGTACAAATCTGAACAATAAAATTTTTTTTGCTGTATCTTTTATCCCTAGTAATGAAATTTGGAAATGGCCAAAAAGCAAGATCAAAGGTCAATCGCGGAGATAATTTGGGAAATTGCCAAGGAACCAT
>NC_090896.1:42849199-42871699 GCF_036669925.1 Montipora capricornis
GGCTCGGATCCTGGCTCGGATCCTGGCTCGGATCCTGGCTTTATTCTTAGTTTATCTCATAATCTCCAGTTCTGACATAAGCAGTTTCGTATTACTAGAGGTTGAGTACCACTCCCGGAATCCATCCCAAAAGGAATTTGCGTGCTTGCAGTTTACAAACAAATGCCACAGGGTCTGACATTCAGAAGGACAAAAGGGACAGAAGGGCGAGGCAACTTTTTTCATTTTATACTAGTTATAGCTGTTGCTAAAGTGCCAACGAGCCAAGCTTGCGTGATCTGGCGCCTGGCGGCTGCAAACATCACGCGGCGTACTCGTGCGGCACTCTCATTGGTTATCGCTACGGTCAACATTTCATCGCTTTGGTCTACATTACAGCTTTTGGTCTACATTACACTCAAATTTGAAGCGCTTCTGAGATTTCGTCCGCCTAAAAATCTTCTCGCGGCTCTATAAGCTGCCGCCTCGCCAGGCCTTCTGTCTTCAGAAGGCCTGACTCGTTGGCAATAACAAGCTATTCGTTGGTAAAATTCGGTGAATGATTTTGTATTGGAACATCGTCAATTTAATTTCTCTCGTGGCTTTTAAGATTTTGGCACTTTCAGCAACATTCTCAACTTTTATTTTCTTATTGTAGTAACAAGTGCCACGCAGCATACGAAGTTTTTAACTTCTTTCATATGACAAAACATCGCTCATCTAGAAAAATGAAATGCACTGCAAACAAAATAAATTCTCCCACTGGAGACAAAATACTTCAGCACTCTCCGAACAAAATAAATCCGCATACTACAAACAAAATAAATTCCCAAACAATTATAATTAACAAATTGAATCAGCACACTGCAAACAAAATAAATTCGGAAGCTATTGACAAAATGAATCAGCGCCCTGCAAACGAAAAAAGTTCGAAAGCTATTAACGAAATGAATAAGCTCAATGCAAATGAAATTCACAAACTAACAACAAAATAAAACGGCACACTTATGGAACGCCAAACGTGACAAAAGTGTTGAAAAACAAAAGGTAAGTTGTATCACTGAATATATAGGTTTTACCATTAAATATGTGCTGTACTGTGTTATTTATGGCTAAAAATTTGCGTATATATAACTTATGGTGAGGTAAATATATTGGTTGAAAATTGACTATATATATTTTTATCGATTGAATTTGAAAGATTTGGAAAGGAGAAGCCATCGACCATCGCGTGACATTGAAGGAGTTCTCAAAAAAACAAAACACACCCAGCTAAATGCTGCATTTTTGTCTGAAACAGCAAAGAGTAAATTGGCTCCTTGTGTAAATAAAACATGCTTGTGTTCGAGAAAGAAAGGAATTATTGTATGGATTAAAACCCGACAAAACCTATCAATTAATACTCATCAAACAACGAACTTCTTTGCGTACTTTCCCTCGGTGGTCCGCTTTATCTCGTTGTTTTGTTTTGGTGGTGTTTATAAGTGTGACAATAAATTCATGTTGATAAATTTTTCGGGCATTTTACCCTATCGCTGGCTTTCCCAGAGTGATTGGAGCAATTGATGCTCTCTCATTCCTATCTGGCACCCAGACAGTGATGAACATTTCTCTGTTTATAACAAGGGTATTTTGGAAAAGTATTAAGGGGGGTTGTCATATATTGAGCGGCCTTTTGAGGGGGGTTGATTGAAATGTTGGCTTTTCCACTTCATTTTCCTGACTTAAAAGCTGAATGTACATATTAGAAAAGATTTATAATATTACACCCATTTTCCTGGCCATTGGAAAAAGTTTTCCCAAATGTTGGAACTGTTCCTGGGAACAGGGAAATGCCTATGCAAATTAGGAGACGGGTACTCTAGAATCTAGCCAGTCTTGTTTATGATCAACAGGACATCTGTCTCAAAGACATGAAAATGAATACAACAAAATCAATCTTTTCTTAAGACTGCAAGTTTACCACCAGATCACCTGGACTCATCATGGCTTAACAAAACCCTGTTTATCAAATGTGATTTTAGGATGACTGAGTATTATTGGTACCCGCTGCTCCTTCAAAATGTCACTTTCTAGTTCCAATTTCTCAATTTTTAGCTTGTAAGATGCTATCACAGATTGAAATACTGAAGACACATTTAATTCAGCATTAAAGTCATTATTGCCACATGAAAACAATCAAAATGACATGGCCAAAACAGAAAATGCCTAAAAACTCAGCGAGTTAACTTTGTTTTTCACAAATTTTTAATGCAACAGTACAAGGACAATCTAACACAAAATCAGTGTAGCATGGATTTACAGCCCTCCTCTGATGCACTTTTCAAAATATCAGTTCCATTTTTTGCCCAAATAGAAATTCCAAGCTACAGTTTACAAATATTGATGGGACGGTTCCCATCTGATGAAAAAACCGCCTCATCTTTTTGTTCTTTTCGAGACTGAGGACTGGGACTAGTTGCGCGTACACCTTTATTGAAGTGATGTCAGATTTCCATTGAAAGAGTTACTTTGAAGAACCATCCATGCAACCTTTTTGTAGGGCTCTTTGACTAAACAGCTTCCTTAGCAACCATTGTCCTTCTGTTCATGTAGTTAAGTGCCACCCCCCTTAATAAAGGTGCCACAAATTTAACAATATAATCATCTTACTTCCAGCTAGGGCTTCACCAAGTATCTTGACTTGCAGGAGTCACAATAAATCAAGGATATAATTACCCCATACACTAATAAGTGTTTACGTACTAATTGATCCCTTTTAGCAATGTCTTTTAAAATCTACTATACCCTCATGATAAATAACCATGTAATTAAGAGTATTATTTTAGTTTCATTAAATAAACGTGGTTTTTTTTTCAAATAGTGTATCTTGAGAGTGTCCGCATATATATGCCGATGAAAATCGAAATAAATGCAGTGAACCTGAAGCAAGAATTCTCCTTTGGTCTCATAAAGACGGAATTCCACCCGACGTACCCTGTCGAGATAAAATTAAAAAAAAATGTTCTTGAAGAGAATTCAAAACATCTGATAATGCTAAACGATGACTCAAAGACATACCTCCTTCCACTGATTCGCTGGACGCTGCAATCTACTGCTTGTATTGAATCGAAGCCTTCGAGATCGAGAATTTCGCTTAACCTCGTTGTAACATTTTCTGCAGATTTCACTCTCTTCTCAACAAAGAAATCTAGACTTTGATCGGGATTTTTAACACTTAGTCCATTTGCGATACGTTCACTTCGTTAATAGGAGAAATTAAGCTGTGAAATTGGAAGTAATTCTGAGCTTCTATTACTCCAAACGAGCGTTGATTACCAGCAAACTAAAAGAGTTGCTTACAAAAAGCGTGAATAAACAAAAAAATCCTGCCATCTAAACATCCTTTGCAAAATTTCTCCCGCCAATGAGGTTTACAAAGTTGCCTTCACTGCTAGAAGGTGTAAAAGGAACGATGGAAGGTCATCGCTTCGAACGCCACCTTTGTGTACATCACAGCGCTCGGTTGGGAAACTGGATGCTACAAGCTTTGTTGCAAGGATCTAGTGCCAAGCCATTCTCCTTCTTTTCATGACGAGCGTGAAGTGCACGCAAGAGCCTGGTAACTCCCGGTTATTTTATCGGCCCCGATAAGTACCGGGAAAGTTTACGGGTGCTTCGAGAAACACTCTTTCGGTCCCGATAATGTTTCCCGGTAACGGTCCCGGTAAGTTAACGGGCCCGGTAATTACCGGGACTTTCGAGAAACGGGCCCCAGGACCCCAAATGATCCCCATTTTGGACCGCAAGTGATCCCGAAAAAAAAAGTAAGGAATGGCATGGAGGGTGGATTCGTGTGGATAAAGAATTAATGTGAAGAGCGTTTATTTTCATTAATTAAAAGCACTTTAAATCATGCATGGCTCACAACAGGTTTCTACCTCATTATAATTTTCAAGAAAGACTGAATTTTGTTTCTTACCAGGCTGTCATAATTTGCCACATTTAATTATCGGATTACAATCATCAAAAACTAACTTGGACGGAATTCTAAACTGATTGTGACCAGGGACCCGTTTCTCCAACTTTGTGAGCAGAGTCTTTTTCAATCTTCCTAGAAAAATCGGGTCTGCCAGCGGCGTCGATTCTGCGGCATTTGGTATTGACACGCTTGACCAGTTACTGCAAAACCATGAAACGAAAACAAACAGTCGGGATATTCGAACAACTCTGGCAAACACACGACAACCTCATTTCCTTGGAAACCCAAGACAATTTATCCTTTAAAATTGCCATTTCAGTTTTTACTGAAAAAGTTATAAATATCTGGCAGACTCGTTTCAGTAACCGACATACAGAGTCCGAAATTCTCATGGGAATTTAAAATTACCATGTGTATCTCGTGTATCTCCACGTGTAGCTCGGCCTACAGTCCTCAAACGAAAGGAAAAGACGCGCGCTCACACAGATCCTGGAAGGAGAAATTAAGGCTACGTTCACACGGTACCGGACGAATTTTCTACCGGTTGAAAATTCGTCCATTTAGGGGCTAACGGAACCACGCTAAACGTACCAAAATTTAGACGCCTCGCCGTTCAAAAATTTGAACGCCAAAATGGAGGACGAATTTTTAGCCGGTACGGTCGAAAATTTAACCGGCACGCTGTGAACACCTTGACAGTCTAAATTTTTTGCATGGCAAAGGCGCGGCTGCATGGATGCGTAGTAACTCAGCTGGAAGAAGTCATTTTGAATTTCGTAAAGCAGCGCTCTGCGCATGAACAGATGGTAAAACCACTGACAAGGGTTAAACTTTAATCCGGTTCGTCCGTTCCGTGTGAACAGAGCGAAAAGATTGTACGGTTCCGTGCGAACAATTTGTCTGGTCAAATTTTTCAACCGGTAGAAAATTCGTCCGGTACCGGGTGAACGTAGCCTAAGGTTTGATTTGATAAATAACCGCGGCGATCTAAACTGGGTGGAGTACCTTCAACATTACCAACAACTATACAATGAACCTCCCCATCGTTATCTCTTATTCCTCAGTCCATTTGAAGTGTACTTTGGTAGAAAGCCGAATAGGATTCGGAATAAACTGTTTCTTGAGGGAAAGAAAGAATATGAACTTCTGGAAGAAAATAACAGCAGTTTTGAAACAGGTGAGAGCAATAGAGAACTATTGGAGCTAGAAATCAAACGAGATGCTATCAGGCAGGAAGCTCTGGATACTTCTAATGAGGCTGCACAGTATATGGTAAGCGGAAGTTCAGGCGAAATCCATCTTCACTCTGTTACAAAGGAGAAACTGTTTTTATTCGCATTCCCATTTCCAAAAAAATAGTCAAGAGAAAAAAGAACTCCCTAAAGAGCACTTGTGAAGGAGTTATCATTGAGGCAGATCACACCGTGCACAAGTATTTGATCAGTTAAAATGACCCAGAGACATAAATTATATGGACCAATGTTTGATGTCATGAACAAACTTCCAGGAAATGACTCACTATATTGTAATGAATACACTTTAATAAATATTGAAATCATGTCTGGAACATCAGTTAACAGCAAATAGTCATTTGTTTGCACTGTATAGATTATTTCCAATAACCAGAATATTGTTCAAAGTAGAATTAGTCCACAAACTAATATCTTGTATTTGATGTTATATAATAGCAGTAAGTGACATTGCTACACATTGCTTACCAGCATTCACACCAAGGATTGCTTCATTTCCTTGACTAGAGTCAGCGGGCACAGTGGTTGCTGGAGCAATGATATCAAATATTGTAGGACCTGAATTTTCCCCCACATCATCACCTGTATTTTTAGGTATTGCAAATGCTGTGTGTACCATCAATATTTATTACTGCTACTCCAGTAGATGCTGCTAGTAACACTGTTGGATTCTCAGGATTCATTGGAGCATGCAGGACTATAGAGTTTTACTACAGTGTGGTAAATTGTTTTAATCAAATGGCTTTTCCCAGCACAACCACCTCCAGTTATAAACAAATAAACTGGTTCAACATTTTGTGACTTCAGGCTGTTGAGGTTTTCATTTATTTCTAGTCCATGAAAGCACCCTGTTGAAAGCTTTGCATTGCATTTTTAATTATTTAATGATCTAACTGATTGACGTAATTGGTCATCAGATATTCCTCTTGGCTGTTTATACATTGTTATTGCTGATGGACTGTGATTTCCAGTAGTTTGGGAATTTGCACCAAGCTCTGAGGGTACTTGTTCATTGAACACCTTATCTACTGATGATTCATCTTAGAATTCTAGTTGAACTTCAGCATTCTCTTGATCATTTATGAGATCATATGAATAAATGACAGTGCCATGCTTGTTTTTTAGCCATTCTAGTGCTTCTGTTACTGGTAAATAGCTGATAGAGATGATGTAGTGTGCCCCAAAAGTTGTCTAAGCTGTGCAAATGGCAATAAGAGAAAAATTAGCAGCAAGAAATCGATGTAAAAATCCGGAACGGGTCCTGAAATTTGAAGCATACTGAAAGAACCCGTTTCACTGCTGCATTGTTATGGCAAATTTTCAACCAATTATGCATGGACGTATGGTGGGCTGAATGGAGTTAAACTAAGCATAAGACCCCAAGTACGCATTGCGGACCTATGTTTTTTGTTTGCAGCGCGTAAATGCGTGTTTGTCATTAGACAGATTAAGCATGACGTTTACGCCAAACGGCAAACGTCGGATTGAAATTGGTGTTTTGCCAAAGATGGAAGAACAATGCTCGATATTAGCTCATTTCTGTCGTGTTAGCTCCATATGTCAAGCAACTTCTCAAAGGAACGAGACAAGTTAAAATGAGATAATTTTCACGCTTTTATGACAGGCAGGAGCCTGCCGTTTCCCGTTTCCCGTTGGCAATAAACGTCATGCTTAATCTCTCTATTGATAGTTTGCAGTGAATTCGAAGTTTGTTGGCAGTGTGCCGTTTTATTTTGTTGTTAGTTTGTGAATTTATTTCATTTGCAGTGAGCTCATTCATTTCGTTACTAGCTTGCGAACTTATTTCGTTTGCAGTGTGCTGATTCATTTTGTCAATAGCTTGCGAATTTATTTTGTTTGTAATATGCGGATTTATTTTGTTCGGAGAGTGCTGAGGTATTTTGTGTCCAGTGGGATAATTAATTTTGTTTGCAGTGCATTACATTTTGCTAGATGAGCGACTTTTTGCAACATGTTGTTAAATTACTAGGAAAGATGTGTCCTTTATGGGCTCCGTATCAAACCGATTGTCTATTCGCACTGTCACGCCATTTCGTGACATTTCCGAGAAGACCTGGGTCCACAGCTATCCCATGATGCCACATGCTTTCACGTTCCACTCTTGTGGAAAATGTTTGCGCATTCAGCATCGTTGCTTCCCTTCGTGGTCTGCGATGCATGACGTGTGCGTGACATGCGCGAAAGAATGCGCAGTAGCAATGGGCGCGAACGTCCTTAAATTCTGACGCGTAATGTTATGCCCACTTTGTAAAATACCAGCTCTGACTGAGTCACGAATAGGTTCCTATGGAGCTCAAATGATATTTTTTCCTTATGTCTACTGTTTTCGTCCTTTTCCTTTGATCAGACCCTTGCTTCAGCGTTGAGATCTGTGGAGAAAAGCTTCGAGCGTCCTATAAGAAAACAGCCATAGTGCCCACATCTGGTTGGTCCAAATTGTCTCGCGTAGACATTGATCGGGTCTACACACGACTGTCCGTAGTAAAAAGGGAAGCCACCTCAGCTGGGTCAGAACCATCTGAACTGGGCCACTACAGTGATCTCTTCACCCCAATCGGGAAAGGCAATCAACCAAAAAGGATTCTTGTGCAAGGAGAGATAGGAATTGGTAAAAGCACTTTTGTGAAGAAGTTGGCGGTAGATTGGGCCCGACTTGGTGAGGCGCCGACATTCTTATCACCAGTGTCGCCAGGCCCTCCTGACCCTGGGTGCTGTCAGTTCCTCTCACGAAGGTTCCGTCGGTTGAGAGAAGCACTGGGCTTTGACGACAAGAAGAACTCAAGCACAGAAGATAAAGAAACAGCTGTTCTCAAGAAATCAAACACACAGGCAACCGTTGAACAAGCAGCTGTCCTCAGAAAGTTCAAGCTTGTTGTTTTCGTTGACCTCAAGGAAGTGTCCAAACGTCAACGCCTCAAAGATGTCATTTATAACTCAAGACTTTTTGCCCGTGAAGACAAAGGGTTAGTGGACGGTCTTCTGAGGTACATCACCGACCATCAAGATGAAGTTCTTCTGTTGCTGGATGGCTATGATGAGTATCACAGTGGACACGAATCTCAAATCTTTGACATATTCAGAGGAAACGAATTGAGAGACTGTTGCGTGTTGATAACAAGCCGAATTTCCAAAGCTGGTGAGCTCCAAGAATTCCAAGACCTGCTTGCAGAAATAACAGGATTCAGTAAGGAGGACAAACTAACGTATCTAACTCGACAGCTTGGTGACAAAAGACATGCCAGAGACTTGTATGATCACTTGGAAGAAAAAGACCTGCTAGACCTTGCAAAAGTTCCTTTACTTCTGCTGTTCTTTTGCACGCTGTGGCAGAAGGGAAAGTTAGAAGGCTTGTCGAAAGCCAAAACGAGCTTATATTTAGAAATTGTCCAGCAGGTTTTAAGTCACAACCAAGGAAAGAATACCCCTGTTCGCTTTAGGACATTAGAGGATAATCCAGAGATCCTCAATCAAATCGGTATGGTGGCGTTAGAGTGTCTTTTAAACGATGACCACTTCTTCCCATATGGTAAACTTTCTTCTGAAGTCCTGCGTGAAGACAGTGTTGTCATTGGTTTACTTCAAGTAGCTGAGTGTACAGAATGCGTGCGACCAACGGAAATGGTTTCTTTCATTCATAAGAGCATAGAAGAATTCTTAGCAGCTTGGTACGTGACTCACAAATGTATACCTGATGGAAATCTCGGTTTGATTGAAGAGCACACTCAAACCTTGAAAAGCTGTCTCGAATTCGAGAACGTTCTTCTCTTTGTCTGTGGACTTAGTGATGAAGGAGCAGGGAAAGTGTTTGACCATTTGAAGTCAGTGAGAATAAACGATCCTTCACTTGATATATCAGAAGTGATACCAGATGAAGACCACAAATACAAGCCATTGGATGACGTTGTTAAGAGACATTTGCAATTCAGTCATTTGGTTTTTCATTGCTTTGAAGAGGTACATTCAAAACAAAAGCTTGCACAAATTTGCGTTGATTGCTTTGGCGGGATTACAGTTCTCAGAGAACCACCTTCTTGCCTTACGTTACTGTTTTCCGGTGTGAATTCCTGGACTTTTATTTTTGGTGATGCCCTTGCAACTCTTTGGAAGGTGGTAGAAACAGTAAACTGCCTTGATGCCCCAATGAAGATAACTGAGAATTCTGAAAATGTCCCCCTCGGAGTATTTTTGAGAAAGTTCCTCGACGTTGATTGTGGAATGAACAGGTGTCGTTTTTCATCAATCCTTTATATCCACGACGGTGATGTCAGTGTTTATTTCAGAGACTTAGACCTGAGTTGTGCTGCCCATGCCAGACTATTCACTGAAAGTGCACAGGCTGTTGCTTTACCGTGTCAGTTGGTAAGCTTGGTTCCACAAAAGACGTCTCTTAAGTTCTTAAGTACGTTTCGTTGTTTTGGACTTCCTGCAATGAAAGATCTTGGTGCTGTAATCAAAAATTGCACCCATTTGATGAGTATCGACGTTCAAGATACGGAAGACAGTGTTTGCGAATTTTTGCAACAGCTCCCAAACCGTAGCAAGTGCGGTTTAAAATTGAATTGTAAACTGATGTCAAAAGGAACCGAAGAACTCGCTGAATTGTTGCCAAGTTTTGAAAACATCACGGAACTTTGTATTTGCTTTGTTGGGTTCTGTGCCGAGGAAGCAATCATGAGGTTGGTTTCCAGTATCACGCACAAGAGCGTCGTTAACCTGGAGCTACTTGAAATCCATGTGACTCCAGCAGTTGCCGCAGCGCTCGGTCTTTCCCTCCCGAGGTTGTCATTCTTACAACATCTCCGTTTAGTTGGCACAGGTGATACCAGTTTAAATGTTGAAGACATGTTGGCCCTTTTTGGCAGAATAGACAAAGACATGCCATTGAAATCGTTGACGTTCAGCAATGTCAGTGTTAGTGGGAGTCTCAATCCACTAACCAGAAAACTTTTATTTTTTCCGCATTTGACAAGGCTAGACCTTGAATACTTGCATTTGAATGAATGTGACCTGCAAGATTTGGAAACGTCCGCTAGTGATATCCCAAACCTGGAAAGCCTGAGCCTGAGAGGTAACGCATTGGATCACTTGCAAAAACCCCTCACCTCATTCTTAATGAAACTTGGCAAAATCGAGTTTTTTTTTTGCGTGGGTTGCAAATTGTCACGAGAAACTTTACGAATTCTTAAGGAAGCACGTCCCCATTTAGTCATTCGTCCCAATCCAGATTTGTTTCCAACACTCGAAAGACTTGAGAGACGATAAGTTTTAACTGTATCCCTTAAACAGCAATGTTATGGTACCATATGAAACACCGATTATTTCCAAACAAGATGTGATCATTTATGTGATGTATAAAGTTACCTTGGCAACGGGAAAGCCCAGAAAAACACCCTATATCTTGGATTTAGTTGCTGATATCTAAAAAACGAACTGGGTGACCCCCCTTTTTTATTGCTGAAAAGTGATAAGAAAGCCACGATGAATTTTCGGCAAAGTTCAAAAAAATTCTCTCTAGACGATTCAGAGCTACCTTAAAAAAATCATAAAATTAAGGTGGCTCTGAATCCACTAGACAGAATTTTTTTAAAACTTTGCAAAACGTTTCATCATGCCCTTCTGATTACTTTTCAGAAATAAAAATGGGGATCAGCGAGTTCGTTTTTGAGATTTAAGCAACTAAAGACAAAATAAAGGGTGTTTTTGCAGGGCATGCCCGTTGCCACGGTGGCATATTACGTCACAATAATGACTGTATGTTGTTCAGCAATAATTCGTGTTTCATTTGCTTCCACAATATTGCTAATACATGATACAACGTTGTGGTTCCGATCCCTCTAATAGGAGCGTCACTCGGAAGCGTTGAAACTGGTTCGAGCCTCCTTGTTTACATCAACCGACTTGCTATTTTAAGCAGTAGTTATGTGTGTTTTTCTTGATTTGTTACATGTACTGTTTCTAAACATAATTTAGTGAACTGAACGCGTTACGACAGGCTTAGTGTTCGTCACTCAGATGTTTGTAAACCGATCACAAGAACAAAAATGTAACTTATTTTTACGTTCCGCGTTCCTTGACGGATGTACAAGCTCTATTTGAAAATCGCGCGCTCGGTTTACGTTAGTCCCTCTTACCCTCCCCTTGTAGTCTAAGAACAGGAATCCTCAATTGCGAATAATTTGCTGAGTCAGTCATTTCCCCGCGCGCTCTTAGATTTAGCAATTTTTTGAAAAGACGTCCAACCTTAGTAAGGCACGGTACCGCGGCATAGCACCCGACACGCACTGTTTGTTCACATTTTAAGCCCTGGCCAAACGAAACGCAAGTCATCGCAAGTCGACGCAAGTTCTCACTTGCGAAGACTTGCGTTCACTTGCGATAGGGTGGCCAAACGAGACGCAAGTTGAGCGCAAGTCCTTTGCAAAAGTAGCAGAATTTTTGTTTTTTTTTTCTTTTTCCTAGGCTCAGACTCGGAAGAGCTGCTACTTTCACTGTAGCTGCTGCTAATACTTTCACCGCTACTGGGTCTCCTGTTATGGTTTTCCTTTTTCTTATGTTTTTTTAACTCCCTATCCTTGTTTTCTTTTAGCTCTTCGGGGCTTAAGTTTTCCGAATTTTGCTCCGTGACAGAAGCCATCTTGTTAAAATGAAAGCGCGAAATGCGCGAAATAGTTTGAGATTCCTGCTCAAAAAGCGGCATCAGATTGGCTAAAAGGTCTCCAAAAAAGTTCGAATGACTTGCGAAAACTTGCATCCACTTGCGTTGAGTGGCCAAACGAGACGCAAGTTGGGCGGACTTGCGTCCAAAATTTGAACATGTTCAAATCAAACGCAAGTCGTCGCAAGTCTTCGCAAGTGAATGCAAGTGGGTGGCCAAACGGTATGCAAGTCAGCGCAAGTAACAAAACTTGCGTCGACTTGCGATGACTTGCGTTTCGTTTGGCCAGGGCTTTATGCATGGAACATGAATTTTTTGGCGCAGCTTTTAAATAATTGGTTGGTTGTCAATGTCACATACATATATCACAAATTAAACGACGCTTAGAAATCTTGCGTTTGTCTTACATGGTCTATGTTCATTTTTTGTTATAATAAGTTAGAATTTGTCACTAGTTAATGTTAATGTGTTAATGTTCTGGGCTTTCTTCTCGATGGTTCCTTTCTCCTGCTGGGATCCAGTCCGTCTTCCTCGGTTTCCAGTGACCTGTTATCTGTTAGTCTTGCCACATGACCTGCCAATTGCTCTAATTGCCACGATGATGTCTCTTGTCCATGTCTGTCTCTTTAATTCTGTCTTTAAGAGTAACGTCAACCATAACTCGTTCCATCTTCCTCTGGTCAGTTGCAAGCTCTTAGTATCGCTGTTAGTATCATTGTCTAATGTAATTACCTGTTGTACACATTCATTGAAAGCTTTCATTCGAGCTTCTAGACAATATTCTTGCTTGGCATTATGTTGTCTAGTTTCCTAAAAACAGTCCAACCAAGTCGTGTTCTCGGTTTCATGTGGTTATCATTCCTTAAGACAACCACCTCATTACAGAGAATTTCCGATCAAGATTGTCGCGGTCAGACGGCCATGCTTTTGCTGGAAGGTAAACAGTTAGCCAGGAGGAAAGGATGTGGCCGCATAGCTTGATCCATGCCAAAGGTTTCACACATCAGCATCCTTGGCTATACATACCAAGTGCCAGTTGTATAGAGTGTGTTGATATGACGTCACAACGGCCAAGTTGGTATCTTAAAACGGATGCTCTGGAAATTAAACTAGTCGTAATTCTTGGGTTGCACGTGACGTCATCATTTTGTAGAATCCAAAACTAAAGAGCCATCAAAGTTATTATCTTCATCAGGCATGAGAGGGGGTAAATTTATATCTGTGAACAACTTTTTAGCTCAAGAACATGCGTCGTCTAGAAACAGTAACATTTTGAATTTCAGAGTTATGGAGGTGCGTGACATACAGCTATGAATGTGTCTGTCGAAAAATATATACTTATCTCGGGATTTTTAGCCTTTTTAGAGGTTAAAGTATTAGGAAAAGTGCTTATCTAAATGTTTGCTTGATCAGGTTAGATAATAAGTGGCCTAGATGGCCAAAGTAACTTCCAGATGTTTACACTATTTTCCGGCCGCCATGTTGGTGTCCCTTGGAGGTACACCAACATGGTGGCTCCATACTGGGCTCTGTAAAGTTTTGCAAAATATTTCGACAAATATTTGAAGATCGGGTAAACGTACAGACCTAAAACGTGGAGAAGTGCCTTAAATATTTATCTCCTATAACAAAGTAATTCCTTGAGTTTATTCACTGAAGGGTTTTCGAAATATTTTTTAATTGCGTGACGGTGCAACCCAAGAATTAAAGCTCTTGGTTTAGTTAGAGATCGTTGTCGCTGATCACGTTAGTGAATAGATTGATCGGTCAAATACCTGGACAGATGATGATAACTAGCATAAATTCAAATTTGCCAGCACCACAAAATTTGGGGGAAGACTCTTACTGACAAAAGTCTCGAATATTCCCGTTTTGCAAAACAATATAATGCACCTTTAAAATTAATTGATTACGATTATCTCAAGCTATGCCATGGTATTGAGCTTACTGTACTCATACAATCTATATACGGAGTGGCCTCACTGGTCTGCTCGAAAGCTATTCTCCTCTGACCATCGCACACTTCCTTTGTGAAACCTTCTATTTTGTTTTTACCTTTATAAAATTGATAATGGAAAACGATTGCTTAACGACTTGCAACAAGGGGCAACTTGAGATAAATGTATATATTCAAAGTGCGGGTTATAAAAGAAAGGGAGAAGTGAAATTTTTACCACCATTGCTTGTAATCTCGCAATCTGATTGGCTAATTTGCCGTTGTCGATGAGAGTCTAGACAACGCTGTACGCGTCATGCTCGCGCCAATTTGTCACGCAATGTAAGAGCCAATCAGGAACGCCCATGTTGGGAAATACACCAATCATAATGCGAGAAAGTTATAGACAACGCTTGCTCTTTCTTTGAGTCATGATTTTGGTCACGCTCTGAAATAGAAACTTTCTTTGGCGTTGAATATTGTGGTAAAAAACAAATCGAAGTGGTTAAGCGTTGTCTGTACTCTTATCGACAACGATATTCTTCATCACAGTGGTCAAAATTTGTTGTGGACTCACGAGGCTGCGCCTCTGGTCTTTTGGCATTAAACGCTTTTTCAATATCACCAGCTCGATGAGCGGGCAAGATGAACCAAAACGCGCGCTGTGATTGGCTACCCGAGCTTGCCCGCACGGGATTTTTTTGCTTGGTCCCGCAAGATCAAAGATCATTTTTTGGTGTTTTATCCCATATAATAAATCCTTTATTGACCAAGCTTGTTCGGTCAAGATGCCTGGATATTGTTCCTTTTCTTTTTTTGTGTGTTTATGGACCGAGACAAAAAATAACTTTTCCAATATCCAGCAATATCTCAGAAACGAATACAGCCACCATGTTTTATTGGCTGGAAAGGATTAGCAGGCTAAGATGAAATTCCCTACAAGGATAAACAAAAATTATCTGGAGCTTTAGTGCTACCTTCAATTCTAAATCCGCTTCCAATATTTTCTTCATCCTCCTTCTGCTATGGTTAACCGAAATTATGATCAAGATTTTTATCCTCATATTACCCATAGACCTTTTTGGAGATACAGAGGCCATTTTGATTTCTACATATTGTTTCAAATAGCCATTATGGGATGCCCAGGGGGCAAATACATATTAATTTGCCCCCTGAGCATCCCATAATGTCTTTAGAAGCGTCATGGGGTCAACTAGTTTCCACTTCATTCTTGAAAAATATAACACAATGGATAACAGGATAGGTAGAATGACTTAGGGAGTATTTAAATGAGTCCGGTACGACCTCAGACCGGCATGAGTTCGTATCGGCCGCAAGACATTTCCTTTCATGCGTTTACAAGAGACCGGCCTGACTATGAACCCAGACCGGTCTGACTTCGTCTCGGTTGCTGGACCGAGGCAAGAAATTCTTGCACCGGCCTGAGTTCGTACCGGTCTCATGTAAATGACAACAAATCTCAGACCGGGTACAGAAATTTTAAGCCAGTATGCTTTTCGGTCAGCACATATATTTTTTTAGGAGGCGCGGTGGCCTCAGGGTTAGTGCGCTCGACTCCGGATCAAGTGGTCCGGGTTCGGGTCCTAGCCGAGGACATTGTGTTGTGTTCTTGGGCAAGACACTTTACTCTCACAGTGCCTCTCTCCACCCAGGCGTATAAATGGGTACCTGCGGACTTAGTGCTGGGGGTAACCCTGCGATGGACTGGCATCCCGTCCAGGGGGGCGTAAAGATACACCTAGTCGCGGAGATACGCGCCGGCCTGATGGGCCTTCTAGGCTCGTAGTAGACTTTAACTTTACCACATATTTTTTAGACAAAACACCTCAGTCTGAAGATCGATGATATAGAATTATATCGAAGTATTACAAGTATACATCAACGATTCCCTGCATTTGTTGCCTGCTTGTCTTACAGACACGATGCAATTACTCGGTATCACCTTTATTCTATATGCTAATAAGAGCTATTGTTATTTTTACTCCACTGGGAATACAAAATTTAAATAAGAAAAGGAAAACAATCTGCATTCTAGTAGTTGTAGTCAAATGACGCCATCGTGAAAGTTGCCTATTGAGTAGATGCAGAAACCCATAAGGGTTGAAACGTGTAACGGCCCCTTGTGTGCTGGGAAACAAGCTTCTGAATATTCAATTTGCTAAGTACCATCAGTTTGGAACAACAAGAGCTAGGGGTTTCCAAATATGGTACTTAGCACTGAAACATTCAACCAATCAGTTCGCACTGAATATTCAGAAGCTGTGAACGCGCGTTACACGTTTCAACCCTTATGGGTTTCTGGTAGATGCCAATCAAATAGACCTTATTCACGATAGCCGCCATGTTGGATTTGCTATTATCATGCAAATTAGCGACACGCTTCTGAGGGACCAAACAACACAAGTTTGAGAGGTTATAACGAACATCTTAGCTACACAGATGATTTGTTTCACGTTTATTGAATGTTTATCACCTAAGCAGTAAAATACAATCATTACACAAGTTACTTCGACGTTTTTTTTTTTAGTGAAAAATGAGAGATACCCGTGAAGTAGAAAGTCAAAATGTCAAAGGCAATCAAAAGATATAAAATTATTATAAAAGGTACTTAGCTCTAAATACTAAAATGGATTTTTTGCAATGTTATTTCAATTATTCGACGAGCCGATTTTCAGCAATTTGCTTTTTTTTTCCAATTTTTTTCCCCCCAGCATAACACATGGCTAATTTGCATGACAATTTGAAAACCAACATAGCGGCTATCGTGAATAAGGGCTATTGGGTACGAACTAACTGTCATTTCTTCATGCAATAGTCAATCCTGCTAATAGGGCCCCGTCCTTACGAATCCGGATATTTTTGAATCCGCAACTTTTTCTCTGCGGATTCAAAAATTTTCACGTCCAAACGTAATGTATTCAAATCGAATTTTACTGTACACGCGTACGCGGATTTGCTCTAGTATCCAGGCTTCCTCTGTTACGGCTCTGTGGTTATAGTCAACAAAGCATGCGCCGTCAGGCGCGGGAGTTGGCGACAAGAGAAGCGATAGCATAACGTTCATCAGCCATAATTAATATTTACGTGGTAAAGACTGGATCTGACTTTGTAACGTCATCGAGTTTGAAACTATCCGGATTCGCGTCCGTCCACACGATTCCAAATATTCTTTGCATATTCAAAACTTTCCACTCTAGAGAGCGGATTTAAAAAGTTGTAGATTCGCCGGATACGTGTGGACGGAAGACGAATCCTCAAAAAAAAAGTGCGAATTTAAAAATATCTGCAGGGATGCGTGTGGATGGGGCTTAAATTATACATTTCCCTGCCCTTGCGCAGGCGCACAAGCTCGAGGTATTGAGCGAGGTGCCGATAAGGTGCGAGAATGGGGCGAGAAGAAATTTCATTTTTGCCATATTTTTTTCCATTCTTCTCGCCTGATCGCGATGGCTGCGAAACAAGTGAGTGTTGCAGGCAAAGTTTCTTCATGTTGAAACTGCTTGAGCCACCTTGAATGGTTAATGACTTTGTCACTGACGTCACGATCGTTGATTGGGAAGGTCTCAATGGCATGCTTACCTAGCCCTAGTTGGTCAAAGGCTGAATGGATAAGCCACTATCCAGAGTGTAAAATGTTCTTTGCTTTAAACATTGAGAAAGGATTGCGAACACGCCTCAACCTCGTTCCCAGGACCTCTCCCAAAAACCAAGGGAGAGGGCCAGGAAACGAGGTTGAACATGCCTTTACTTATGTGCTTAGAGCGTGCATTTCCACAGTAACGGGAGCAAATACTAACACTAGTAATAGTTTTCACTTCATCTGCCCCGCCTAAGATGATTATATGCTGAACATGTCGCCCCCCCCCCCCCCCCCCTTTTTTTTTTTTTTTTGCGTCTGACAAATCGTCGCTTGCCCCTGTTTCTGATTTGTGCCCGGACACAATCAATTTCTGAGCCAGGCAACTCGATTGGCATCACATCTGCTTCCATGTTTGATTTTCCAATCGCTAACCCGAACAGCACTTCGGTTCTCCTTTCGAGTTTCCACTTCCTGTCTCTAAAAACACCTTCGTCATGTACTGATACCACTTGCGCGTCTGTTTTAGCAATACCGATACCACCTTGCACGCCCGGTTGAGCAAATCGAGATCTACCAATTTGTACATTTACTTTTTTTGTGCGGGGACTTCTAGGTTCCCTCCTCGGGCCCAGCGGGGGCAAAAATGAGTTGCACAGACTGAAACTGTTGAATAGTAAATTATCCACCGGATAAAGTTATCTGACCTTTGAACAATTGGGGCCAGGAACAATAATGCAAATACAACAAAACGAAACCGGCAACATAGACGATATGGAAAAAACAAGTACCGCATGTTTCCGTCTGTGTTCACTTTACAAAACAAAAAGAAGACTAAATAGTCGCTGAACAAGAGCATCTTTCCGTCCGCTTCCTCTTTCTGACGTCAAAACAAAAAGCGTTTATCTATTATTCAATAATTTTTCTTTGCACGTTTCTGCGAGACTCCCACCGGGGCCATGTGATTTCTCCTCAAAACGTGGGGCAAGGAAATAAAGGATCAAGCGACGAGTATTTCAATTTTGACTGTGTACTTTGATCCAACTTCGGAGACTCAAGAGCAGATCACAGGGGCCAGAAGATGAGACAAAGTTGCCTTCGCTCTTTTGAGTCCTGAACGCGCGTGAAAAGGCAATCACGTAAAACCTGTCGAAATGTCACCGCGGGCTGGCAAGTAAACGAGCGAACCGGTAGTCACGTCCAAGAAAAAAGAATCCCAAAATACGAAATAATATTGCAGTTACTCAGAACCAGCTAAGTGTAGGCCACCATCTAGTGATCAGGATACAAAACGTATATTCATTTACAACAATGATGTGAGAGACAAAAATTAAGCACACTCTTTTGTTTTTTAAGGGAGCGTGACGAACAGTCTATTGTGTGACGGAAAACGTGACAAAGAAAAGTCGTTGTTTTAATGATTTTACTTTTGTTTTTTGTTTTCCTATGGTTGTTTCATTCATTTAAATGTCCGGTGCCCAACAGTTATCCTTGAAAGGTATTTACTTTTCGTTGTCAAAGCACAATCCATGACTGTCGGAAACGAGTCGGAGTTTGACCTCGATGCATCAAGATTGCCGTGGACTCCGAATGGTTCGATCAAGGTGTAAACTCCTCCGAATAGTGACACACTGTCAACGAAATAAGCTTGTGGAATAAATCCGTTTAGTTTGATTGTTTTAAGACAGTGTTCTTTAATTTATTGCACGTCGTATCAGACGAGGTGACAACGTTCTCACAATTCATCCTAGACGAGAGTGGCCTTGCATGGCTCTATCTATAGAAATCGCAATTATTTTTGTGAATGGCCGGCTTATAACCGCTAATATTGTGCTTTATTTCGTTCAAAGTCGCCGCCCCAAAAGCGTGACCAACACGTCAGCACTCACATCAAAAAGGGACTTTGATCACCAGTCATCATCCACGTGTTTGCCCCAATAAAGAACAAAAATACAATATATCTATCAATCATATTACTTTTCTCAAAAGTTACAACAAGATCTTATAACTGGAGTGAATATTATTGCTAACTCTCAGTCGAGATCATTCGTTGGTCTGGTGAATGAGGTCGACGATATGGCTTCGTTTTCCGTAATCGCAAGTCGTGTTTGGGATCTCTATGTTACCCAGTCTATTTTGACTGGGCTCTGGTTTACGAGAATCAATACTTACAACTCTAGTCTACTCTATGCGTGGATTATTTTCCTGTGCGATTTAATTTATATCATAGACGCTTTGGCTAGGGCAAGCAAAACAAATTCATCTCGCTCTTCGTGGACCTCATCAAGGATTCTGTCATTTATTCTCGGCTCTCGTGGATGGTGGACAATAGCAACATCGGTGTTTTTTTCTCTAAAATTCGTAACTTTCGTGCCATACCATGTCTTGGTTATATTACAGCTGGAAATCACTGGTTTATATCTTGTCGTGTGTGCACTTCGCCTAGCTCGATTGCTGAAATCCGGACGAATTTGCGAAAGTCTTACATGGTCAGCTTCGAAACTTTTGGAGAATGGGCGATGCGTCTTCCTTGTTACAACGGAGGAAAGCAGTTCCCAAAGAAAACAGCTGATACGTAAAGAAAATTTATTAACAGAAACAATGGAAGACACTGCGATTTTGAAACACCTTTGCAAGATAAAAACGGAGCGGGAACGAAGTACATTTAGGACTCAAATAAGGAAAAGACACGATGAGGCCACAGAAAATAAATCTCTCAAAAAGCGACTTGTACTTTGAAACCGTGCTTCCTGTTTCAATATTTCAGATAAATGATTATCTTTGTTATGACTTTTCAAAATGTATATATTAGAACACAATTGAAGACAAATTTTTTATTTCTTAAGTGCTAACCCTGACAATTTCGTAAAAAACCAGCAACCGTTGCATATTTAATAAGTTGTAAACTGTTTTTGGTCCAAAATTTACTCTCGAATATATAATAAAGGTTGCCCATGCATACGTGATGCGTTGTTTTTAGCGAATGTTCGGATATTTTGTTAACATTGTCGTCACGAGCCATTTCAAATGTTACAACAAACGTTTCGAAGGAAATTTGGAGACAAATTTATGCTGAGCAAGAATAGTTCGCGATTTGGACGTGTCGTTATTTAAAAAGCAAAATTCAAGTTTATCACCTGTCAATCTACCAGGTTTCGCGTCATTGAGTCATAACAGAATCGGTACGTAGGGCACGGATTTTTCCGAAAACTTTACCAGGATGCTCGATTGGTTCAAAGGTCGATGTTCATCCCTGCTAATCTGATCCTTTTTCCCTTTTCAAAGGTCTTCTGAAAAAACGGCGGGAAAGCCAGTCTAACCCACATTTATCTCTATTATATTCATGCCATTTATCTGTTTATTTGTTATCGTTGATTTTAAGTTATTCGTAAGCCTTGAGCGATTGATATGTGGTTAAACACTTATTTCAGTGTCACTGCGAAATGGCACGATCTTGTGAGGTGAGCTGTGCAGCCTGAGAACGCACTAGATCAGCTGCATGTACTTTGTAATTGACTTTGGAACTCTTTCATCATAACGAAAACAAACATGAATACATTTCCATATTCACTGGATCGATCTAAAGATGGGAAATTTGCATATGATAACATCTCGGTTCGGTTCAGACACCGGCACTTCGAACTGATTTTGTTAAAGTGCCCCTGTGATCAAAAAAACCACTTCGTTTTTTCCTTCAGAGGAAGTGTGTTTGCTTAACACCTGACTGGCAAAAATTTTGAGCTTTGATTTTTAGCCTAAGGCCGTTTACTTTGAGTGTAAGTTTTGGATTTCACGGTCCGCCATTACTCACGTTCAAAACTGACCGATTGGACCTTAGAGGGTTGGATCCAAGGAAAAGTGACGTCAGAGGCTCACTAGCTTAAAATTTCAGCGGGTAAACACAGCTTATTATATATGCAAATAGGCATTTATAGATTATGCTAGCATAATTTTTGGCATAATTCGAGCAAACTGGCATAATTTCTGCCAAGTAGCAATGCTAACATAATTTGCGCATTTTGATAATTATCAGATCATTTTTGATGCTATTATTTGATAATTTTTTGTCTCTAGTCCCAAGCACTTGGTCATCTAGTCCCAAGCACAGTGTGGATGTATAATCGATATTTAAAGTTTTAGTTAAACTAGTAGCATTTGTAGTTCACTGTGAAGCACTGAGCCCGGGTCTGAGGTGCACCGAGACCGGAAGTCACATTTATCTAGTACTAGTGTGCATGTTAACCTGAACCACATGTTTATTTGAAATTAATTGTGGATTTGTTGCGTTTCTTTCCTGTAGACGAACGGCTTCTAGTTAAAAAATATATAATTTGGACTTATTTGCATTTTTTCAAAGAGCATAATTTTAAAAAACAGTGGCATAATTTGGAAAAAAGAGCATAATGTTAGCATAATTTGGCCAAAAAAAAAGCAATGTTACTAGCATAATATGCCACTTTTACTAGCATAATCTATAAATGCCTATATGCAAAGCGTGAGATTTAAAAGTCTGAAAGCTCAAAACCCCCGTGCTGCATATTGATTCTGCGGCGTACACACGTATTGCATTCTTAAACTAGTGAGCCTTTGACGTCATTTTCTCCTCGATCCAGCTCTCTCAAGAACATAATGTTAGTAATGGCGGACCATTAAATAGGAAAATTACAGTTGAAATAAAGAGGTGTCTTTTTGAAATCAAGGCTTAAAACGTGGGTCACTTAGTGTTTTGTTAACATAGTTTTGAAATCCAAAGAAAAATATGATTTGATTTTTTGGTCACAGGGGCACTTGAATTACTCCATGAATTAGTGAGTGAGTATAGCCGCCCACTCTCCGGAGACTGGACGGCTGTGCACAGGCTATCCATGAACTTGCGTTATAGATATGAGTTACACAGCAAGCGCTGATGAAATAACTGTTTGCTTAAATTTTAGTAAATCCTGAACGTTCGTACACTAGACACAAGTTTGAGGACCTCCCATGGGGTCCTTGTTCCCTTTCAAAATTGGCTTGTTTTCTGTTATTCCCGAAATTACTTCCAGCCTTGTGTGTTTCAGCTTTTATATTCCTAAAATGGTTTATGTTCGCTTGTTCCCTACG